>NW_009650064.1:8060992-8071992 GCF_000708025.1 Charadrius vociferus
CCCGGGAGGAGGGGCTAACGTGCCAGAAGGCTGTGCAGCCATAGAGTGAGACCTGGACAGGCTAGAGCATTGGGCACAGAGGAACCTAATGAAATTCAACAAGGGTAAGTGTAGGGTCCCGCACCTCAGGAGGAATAACCCCATGCACCGGTACAGGATAGGGGTTGACCTGCTGGAAAGCAGCTCTGCAGAGCGGGGCCTGGGAGTCCTGGTGAACAAGTTGACCACAAGCCAGCAATGTGCCCTTGTGGCCAAAAGGGTCAATGGTATCCTGGGGTGCGTTAAAAAGAGTGTGGCCAGCACATCGAAGGAGGTTATCCTCCCCCTCTACTCTGCCTTGATCAGGCCGCAACTGGAGTACTGTGTCCAGTTCTGGGCTCCCCCATGCAAGAAATACAGGGAAGTACTGGAGAGAGTCCAGCGGAGGGCTAAAAGTTGATCAAGGGAATGGGCCACCTCTCTTAGGAGGAAAAGCTGAGAGATCTGAGTCTGTTTAGCCTGGAGAAGAGAAGACTGAGAAGGGATCTCGTCAATGCTTATAAATATCTAAAGGATGGGTGTCAAGAGGATGGGGCCAGACTCTTTTCAGTGGTGCCCGGCAACAGGACAAGGGGCAACAGGCACAAACTGGAACACAGGAAATTCCATCTCAACATGAGGAAAAACTTCTTTACTTTGAGAGTGACAGAGCACTGCAACAGGCTGCCCAGAGAGGTTGTGGAGTCTCCTTCTCTGGAAATATTCAAAACCCACCTGGGTCCATTCCTGTCCAACCTATTCTTGATGAATCTGCTTTGGTAGGGGGGTTGGACTAGATGATCTCCAGAGGTCCCTTCCAACACCTACCATTCTGTGATTCTGTGATTTGTGATTTTGAAAGTGGATTATAGGGAAATTCCTCTGCATCTCAGTAAGAACAAAAAAAGAATGAAACCCACAAGAAGGTACCTGCTTGCCAGAAACTATGAGGTTGTCTTTTGAGAAACATCAACGCTGTGGAGAAACAAAGATCAATCATGACTGATGACAGGCCTTCATCAAGATGAACTGGACTTTTTGAAATCCATGAAAAGGGCGTCCATTTTGACAAATTGGTTGCCAAGGATCTCAGCACTGAGTTTTCCTGATCTCTGTAACCTGGAAGATTATAAGTGAGGTCATTTCTTCTTCCTTCAGGGAACCACCATTTCCTGGGTTTGCCAGTCCCTGTCCATGGTGCTCAGGCCCCGCCTCCAGACGCAGGGGCTGGACATCACAGCTTATCTGATCATACTGAGACAAGCGTACCTGGACATTAGGCTCCAAGGGATTCGGAGGTTGTTCAGAATCTTAATTCACATTTCCAGTAGTCTGCCAGGCAGGTCTGTATGAGCACATATGTAACTTGGAAGAATTTTAGTAGACATTGGAAATGAGATATTGCATGCACAGCAGCATCAGTGCCTTTCTCCTCTACTGGAAAATTGTATAAATATGAAACATTGCCCTACATTTACTTGCTAACATGTTACATTTCATGATCAGCTTACATCATTATTCTTTGTATGGGAGAACTATAACAGAGTTCAGCTGGACACTCTCTTCCAAAAATCATTTATGAACTACATGGATTCTCCAATGCATTCTCTAGGAGGTTTTTCTGGCTCTCTTTCCAAATGTGCTTATTCAATTTCATCTACACATGCTATTTGTATGCCAGATTTATATTTACAAGACAGATCTACCCTTTAATAAAATTATTAGCTCCAGTTAGTCTGCTCAGAGTATATTTATGTCTACATTTATGGTCAGAGCCTGAAAAAAAACCCAGCAACCATCACCCTTGAGAAGACACAGCTGGGGTTCCTCCATGGTAAGCTAAAAAAAAAATATATAACTTTTTGGCATCATGCCTTCCAAAACACTGGGCACCAGTTCTGGAATGCATGAAGGCAGTATAGTTCATTTTTTTAATGGCAAGGTCTCCAGCCAGTGTTAAAGAATTAGTTGTTCAGCAATAAATCTAGCCCAAGATTAAATTAGTTTTAATTAAAACATACAAAACACACCAATCCTCCGTGAGTTATTATTGGGCTTGCAGAATGAAAAAAGAAGTTGGCAAGAATAACAATACTGATTTCATCAGATGCCATCTACATATTTCACTTTTAGAGGAAATATGTCTCAAGGGCCCTCCACCACCCCCCAAAACAGCCCCCAAAACCATATTTGATCCAAAGCATTTCTTGTTCCTGATAGGCCATAGGAAAGGCAGCAAATGTATAACCCTGCAAATAAATTCTATATGAAGTATATCCATGTGCAAGCTGACTATAAAAAATGTATTTAAAAAAAAAATAATCACAAACACTGCCATAATCCCAAATCTGGTAAATTTTAAGGTCCAAATCTTATACCTATATGCTTCCACCTGGGCAACTTTTGAGTGTATGCCACATAGCACACAGATAGATCTTTATTTTAAAAGAAATAGCATAATGTTTATGAATCCAGAAGAATACCAGGCACTTTGCAAGATAAAGATTGAATCCAGAAATACAGTGACAGTATTTTATTTCGAAAAAAACCCACACATTTGTCTTAACTTTTTTATAGATACACCTCAGTGCAAAATTTCACAGAATTTTTTAGCAGTAGTAGATATTGAAAGGAAACAAACTTGTGAAGGAACCCGCTTGTGCCCTGTGTTGTGTTATATTCCCTCTTATGACAGGCAAACATGTAATTTATTACATCTATGAATGGAATTATGTGATAAGGAGATCCATCTTCCTATCCCAATATTTTAGTGGAATATTATAGAATATTTTAGAACTACTTCCAATTTTAAGTCTAAACATATTCATGCTACTTTATACTCATTTGTCCATGTGCTGCAAGTGTCTTTTACTTTAAATGCCTTTCCTGATAAGGAAAAACCTTCTCAGGTTTTAATTAACCTGTCCAAGCCATTTCAGTCTTCTCCCTAACATAATTTTTGTTTTTTCTTATTCTTCTCCTAGACTTTTCTTCTACTGAAGTTTAAAATCTTCTTCCATAAACAGAGGCAACCAAAATTACACACTATATTTCACATAATGGACCAACAGTCATCATTACCTGTGATCATCATCATCTTTGCAGCTCCTAACCCACCTAACATGCCCTTTTTTTTTTTTTTTAATAGGCTGATTATTTTCTAGCATATTACTAAAACTACCCCTAACTGAAAGCATCAGCAGAGCTGTCTTTAGAATGCATATATAAATCTGAAGCAAAACCCACCAGCTCTCCTAGAGCCCTGCTTCAGAATTGGGTAGCAGAATCAATCACTTCATTGCTATAAATGCTGATATTATTTTTTTATCATTAAAGGGAAATACGCCTCTATTGCTTGCATCTGGTCCAGTCCCTCATTTGCAATGCAGGTTTGTAACTTGGATGCACTATACCTGCTATGATCCGATCATGGAATACCATTCCAAATTTGACAGAATCATCAAAGGTAGTTGTTACTGGATCTGCAATGTCACTTACCTATTTTCTCAGAATTCTGAGATGACGATTACCCATCTGAGCACTTGATCTGAGTGTGTTTCATTTTCTGTGTTTAATCGCAGTTACATATCCACACACTTGACCATTTCTCGCATGGGCAAAGTCATCATCCTTCAGGAAAACTGAGACAAAGTACTAATTTTGTACTGAGGCTTCAGTTTAGACCAAATACTTAAGCAGAAAGTACCATGTCTTTGTTTTGTCCTCTTTTTTCCTAACTTTGAAAAAACCTTTGTTGTTTTGGGAGTTTTTGGAAGGGTCTAACTCAGTTGTAATATTGGACATTCATACCAGTAGCAAACAATTGAAACCTGTATTCTTTGCACCGTAAACTGTCAATACAGTAGTGCATGAGTTATTTCCATGTTTCAAGCAAAAGTACTTCTGTGTTTCTAATTTCCCTCTCCATATAGTTTTCTATTTATGGACAGTGCAAAGACCTCCAAGATGTTAGATTGAAAAATGCAGGGTGCAAGTTTTATGATCACCCACTGAATGACAAAACAGAAATTAAGTAATGTATTTGTCTAAGTAGGAGTTTCTCTGGTCATTAATGGCTTACAGAAGAGGATTATAATTATCAAAACCTCAAGTGAGATCTTGGAAGAACCTTGGGGGGAAGTGTTGTCATTGTCTGAAGTTAGGTACCTACATTAGGAATTTACATCCAGAAAGAGTAAGGCAATTTCAGGTGTTAAGCAGAGCACTTAATTTTCAGTACTTAAAAATGCACGTAATGATGTCCTAACCAAAATACTTCAGATACATTTGTGTCCCCTAAATATATAGAGAACTGACATACATAAATAAATTATATACACTAATATACATATTTAAGTAGACTAACTTTGGGGATAATTTCTCTTGTGATGAACTCAGCTGCACAACAGAGGGTATATTTGTGTAGACTTTTTCAGTCAAACTCAGACTGACTTTTTTTACAGTCCATGACAGTCAGAGAAGCTTACTGATGGATTGCATCATTACTTACATGGCTTCTAGATACCAGTCTTTGTGGACAGCACACATAGTTCTGCCCAGAAAAAGAACACCAAACCAAACACAAAAACACCAAACCACAAACAAACACATTCCAAATAACAATTCAAAAGCAAATATTGAGATATGATATACCAACCAACATACATTCCGCAACGTAAATCCTGATAGAAGGCACAAAGCTATTTGTTTGAAAAGACAAGATTGGATGAAGAAGGCAGCAAAATGGATTAATCAGAGGTGCATCAATGGCTTCGTAATGAATAAATAATGTCAGGAAAGATCACCTATTAAAGGCCTTGAAAGTAAAGATGAATAATTTGCTTGGTGCAATAAAAAGTGAAAATGAGCTAAGCAGCTGCATTCTGAAGAGATATGAAGGGATTATAGCATATGGTCAGAGGCTACAGAAAAAACACAATGACAGCTTTATGAGACTTAACTACATGGAAAGACAACATCATAACGCATCTCAATATTGTCCTGCTAGGAAACTGAGAAAAATTCAGGTACAGCTTGAAGCTAGTGAAGGGTCTGGAGCACAAGTCTTATGAGGAGCAGCTGAGGGAACTGGGGTTGTTTAGCCTGGAGAAAAGGAGGCTGAGGGAAAACCTCTACAACTACCTGGAAGGAGGTTGTAGCCAGGTGGGGGTTGGTCTATTCTTCCAAGTAACAGGTGATAGGATAAGAGGAAATGGCCTCAAGTTGCACCAAGGGAGGTTTAGATTGAATATTAGGAAAAATTTCTTCACTGAAAGGGTTATCAAGCATTGGAACAGGCTGCCCAGGGAAGTGGTTGAGTCGCCATCCCTGGAGGTATTTAAAAGACATGCAGATGTGGTGCTGAGGGACATGGTTTAGTGGTGGACTTGATGATCTTAAAGGTCCTTTCCAACTTAAATGATTCTCTGATTAAAGTGTGCTTCTCATGCAAGTAGCTAGTGTCCAGGTCATACGAAAAAGCCACAAAAAGAATTCCGGTATTATTTTGGCAGGTCAGCGGATGAGTTACAGGAAAGAAAACAGTAAGACCTGCCTTTAGCGATGTGGAAGATGAACTGTTTATTGCCCACAATGCCAGATATAATGGCTGAGAGACAGCTCACCTAAATTTTGACATCTACATCATCAGTGTCTACATCTGAGCCAGGCCCCTGGTACACTTAATGGAAATATTACCAATCAACCTTGACAAAGTAGATGATTAAATTTAGTCAGATGAATCACTCCTGTGGTGTGTTGACCCTGGCCAGCAGCTGAGCACCCACCGGGCCACTCGCTCACTCCCCCTCAAAGGACAGGAGAGAGAGTCAGAAAAGCAAAAACAAGAAAACTTATGGGTAAAGACAGACAGTTTAATAAGTGAACGAAAGGAAAAAACAGTGAAGCAAAGTCAGTCATTCACCATCTCCCACAAGCAGATTGAACACCATAAATTTCAGTAACTCTTATCAACTGGGTCTCCATTGACTAGTAAAGAATGCAAGAACAGCTTCCTGAGAACTAGATACCTAAGCTGCAGAACCTTTGTTCTATTAGCACAATTTCAATTTGGAGAGGAAAAAATAGATTAGGTACTTATAAGGCATCTACATGGATCTAGTAACTGAATTTGTGTGTATGGCTGAAGAACACAGAATGAAACAGAAAGACAAATCTTCCTATGATGACTGTTGATAAGGTATTAATAAATTTTAAAGGGAAAGGGAAGAGATGAATGAAGTGTTAGTCCAAGAAGCAAATTAAGGACTTATTTGTTAATTTAGAGATATCTTGCTCTAGTCTATAAAATACAGATTTTTGAGAAACACAGACAGATCAGGTAGTGATCACCAAAACATGAAACCTAAAATTTCTTAACTGTCTGTGAAAGTATATAGCAAACTTCAAACTTCAGAGTAGGAATAAGGATTCTAAGTCTGAAAAATAAGGTGTTGAGATCTGTATTATTAGTTTTCTGTGCTGGAACTAATGAAGCCTTGACTCTTTTACTGGTTTTGACTCACAGTGGACTGACTTTGCAGTCTGAGACAGTGCAAGATCCAACTGAACCTTTCCAGCAACTGATGTATTTGAAAGGGCTTTTTTTTTTTCTTTTTTTTTTTTTTTCTGCTACTCAGATTATCTAATGCCTAACAAGGTATGACTTTCTATTATCACTTTTTTGAACTTGTAGGGTCTGTTTCCACTGGCCATTTTCATACAATTTGTAGAAACATAATTATCTTTGACACTTCTTTCTCCATCTTCTGTGGAATAAGCTAAAGGACTCTAAAATTAAAGGACATGCACAGAGACCATATAAGTATTATTTCAGTAGGTAAATAGGACAGAAGAGTTCAGCAGTGAGTTTTGGGACTCATGAATGAAGATTAACTTGGCATATTTAGCAGACAATGAAAGAACTATAGGAACACCTGAAGAATGACTGTTTGGTTTCAGCGATGACTCTTTCATCACAAATGCCAAGCAGCACAACATGATAATCCCATGCCTTTCCTTCCCATCTCCCTACACTCCTCAGTCTCCTCTCCCTCAGCCCAGTACCGGATCCATTAGTTGCACTGAATGCTGTTGACCAATGGATTACCTCTGAATGGTCCAATAGGACTTGGGCACGTTCTAAACAGGTTTCAAAAGTATTTGAAAAGCAGCGTCAGAAGGCTCACTCTCTGGAGAAATTATTACATAATTTCTTATGGATTCTTTGATAACTATAATCTTTATTGAATAACATTGTGAGAGAATAAGGATAAAACCTTAGGCACAGAGGCATATGGTTTTACCTTAGCTCAGGGTTAAGCAAGGTAACACCTTACCTTCTAAAGACCCAGTTCTTCCACGCTCTTCATGGAAGTAAAGATGATTAAACACTCAGGTAGCATGCCTTTCTTGTACACCAATCCTAGATTGTCACCACAGGACATAATTTGTAGTTTATGTGTGTCAAGATGGAAGATATTTAAACCTAAACCTATACATGAGCTTAAGTGTTTCAATTTTCAGGTAGCTGACTTCAAGGTATCTTACAGGAGTTTGGAGGCTTAAGTCACATTTAGAAGCTAATAATTTTGGCCCTGAAATCAGAAGATTAATGCTAGTAGCTCTTTAAAACTTTGTCCACAATAAAAGATGGCATAAGAACAGCTATTTTGAACTATCCTATACCTTTATAAAAGACTTTTGGGGAGCAAACGTTATCTGCAGACATTGATTGCTGGGATTTCTATTAATTTGCTCTTTTGTTCTTCTCCCTTATAAGGCAGACACCAAAACCTGATATTGTATAGGAATTCTCTAGAAACAATTTGTAAAAATTCTGTGAGGAGCAGTTACGAGCATTATCTTCGTTGCATTCACTATGACACACTAAGGACAGTGACGTCCCTCTTTCCTTCCTTCCTTTACAAAGGGAAGCCAGCTGTACCATCTAAAATTTAGATTAGAAGTTGGAACATGGACATATTACACCCGATCAGGGCAGATGCCAACCTGAATAATCTCAACGTGGCCAATGCCAGATGAGTAAGAAATCCCACAGGAGGAAATTGTGAAAAACACAGCTCAGTTGGAAGGTCTTTCTTAATTGTTCTTAAGCTACTGGCCTGCTCTCTACCCTGGAGTATGCAGCTTTCGTCACTCATACAACTGTTGCATATGAATACAGCTTCAGATTTTTCCATATACTTCCATAACTCAAGTTTATTTCCATATACTTGAACTTATTTAAACATGTTGCTGCAACACCAAATTACACTGTGCTCTGCATGTCCATTATCACTGGTTACTAGTTTTGTCCTACCATTGTCAGAAGTTCTGCCCTTCATTTTATTACAAAACTTCTTATTTTACTTTGTGGGTAGAAGGAAAGAGACATAATAAGACCTCTCGAAATTTGGGGTGTTTTCCCTTTATGCTATATAACAAATGGGATTTTTTATTTTCTTGCATGACTCTCTCTGTGAAAGCATTAAAGGATAGTCCAGGTAACTGCAAGGCTTACAACACTAGGAAAAGAGCTAATGCAATCAGGGCCTACGTAAATATGTTGTGTTCAAGTTAAAGCACCATAAACATGATAAAAGGCTTTGGTATCTAACACTCCTCCTTTTCCATCCCCTAAAATCTTTCTGAAATCTTGAGGAGCAGTGAGGAGAGAGAAAGGCAAGACAGATCAGCAGGAGGGAAGAGTTTCAATGCATTTGGTTTTAAACATCATAACATAAAGACAAAATTATTTCTAGATTACATAAGAATCATATAGAAATCCAAACCCAGTATTTTCTGTCTTCACTGGATCTTTTTAAATTTATCTATTACATTAAATTACTTCTTGGTACAAGACTCAAATGAGAATATCCCAGCTAAAACTACCAGCAGTGCAGAACTGCTGTTTAACTTAATATTTTTTATGAATTTCAACATACTGTTATTAGCAGCATTTTAATTATTATTGTTGTATATGCACATACCAGTGAAATTAGATATTTTCCAGTGTTACGGTATAAAGGTTCCTAAAGTTAAATCATGCCAATGCAGATGTTCCTAATTACTTTAAAAGCACAAATACTTACACAAACTGGTTGTTTCCAGCTCCAGCATAACTGAATTAAAGGAGTGCTTATAAATTAACAACATGAATGATAGTTAAGTATAGTTAATATGGGAAATTGTTAAGAAATAATACATATAGTTCACATGAGGGAAGGAGTTAAAGTCCATCTGAGGCTGTGATTTGCCTGAGACAAATATAAAATATTGTCAAAAGGAGGTGCCGCTATCAAAGACACCTCAAAACCTGACAAAAGAATTTATTTTCCAGCAAAAAAAAAAATCACTTTACAAACCCAGATTACTGGGACTTTAGGTTTCTTCAGGTCATCATGCAAGCTTTTGGTTTTGGGAGGTTTTCCTTTTTGCTTTTTTTTTTTTTTTAAGCTGCCAAATGGAGTCTAGCTCCACCCCTACTTTGTATTGCCGCTTGAAAAGAGACATGGTAGGTAATGTAATACAGCATTAAATCAACACAGAAGCTGAAGTACACAAGCCACGATGCAGACAGATCCTCTCTGCAGGTAACAAATATCCCTGACAGAAGCACCCTTTATACACAGAAAGTTACTAATTTTTCCTGCTGCACTCCAGGCTCCCACAGGTAACAGTACAATGCCAGTGTTTACTCCAGAACAGTATGTCTTACAATGCAATTATCATGTAGATATATTTTGTTTACCTTTTGAAATATAGAAAGGTGTTCATTTAACTGATAAAATATTGTATACAACCATATGCTCTTTGAATAGAGTTACTGCTCTCTTATTTTCTATATTAAGCCTTAGAAAAATTGTCAAAAGGATGGCATATATAGTGAAGTTCCAGCTCGCAGAAATTAGCCACAGTAACACAAGGCATTTCTATCCACATTTGGACATCCACTATACACAAATAAGAGTTAAGACTATACCTTTTTTTCTTATATTTTTATTTAGATTAAATAAACAGTAAATATATAAGCATGCTTTTGTTTTAACCAAAGCTTTCAGATAATATTAAACAAGAAAGAAAATTTAGAAAAAAAAAAAAGGGAAATAAAAAGACAACCAGACCGATTCAGCATGACCAGATTTCAAAAGATGAATCTGAAATGAGTTAACTGTACCTTGAGTCACCTGTTGGATGGCCAGCATCACCCCAGAAACTGTATCAGGAATCAAGTTTTCCTTCCAATTGTAGACAGGCATCCATCTCAAGATGGGCAGCCTGCTCATACACCAGAGTTTGATATCTTCAAAGCGAACAGCCTGGATCTTCCTCCAGACTGCACTTCTTTTCCTTTTTGCCCCTGTCATCATTACCACCCCCCAAAAATGGTTCCTTTTCCAGAAGAGGGAACAGTCGAGCAATCACCCTGATCTTTGTCACTCTCCAGTTTTCTTCTGAGATTTTTGCTGTTTCAAAACTACAGAGAAAAAAAATAATGAACAGAAGCACTTAAGATTTCTGCAGCTGTTTTCTAACCATACTCAATAAAAACACTTCTTAAATGCTTCAATCATATAAACAGCTACATGAAATGCAAGAACCATTTATAGCAAAGATCACATTTTCTGCTCTTTGCAAAAATTTGGTCTAGTCTCACAGTAGCTTGTGATTCTTTCCAGTAACCTCCCGCTTTATATTCCCTGTAATGCTTGTGCTTTTGGCCTCAGTCCAGTGGCAAAATGAGGTATTACTGGGTGTGTGTACGATATAGGCTGGGCTATGCTAATACGAGCGGGAAGTGCCCAGAGGAGCAGGCATCTCCCTGCCAAGCCCAGGAGAGCAGCCTTGGCTCTCCTGGGGGGAGCTCGTCTGGCTGCGGTCGGAGGGCACGAAGTCCTCAGTAACTCTGGTGCTAGCAAATTTGTTTTGTCTTCTAAATGACCGTAAAAAGCTTACTGATGTAGAAAATTCAGAACATCAGG
>NW_009650064.1:8072052-8073047 GCF_000708025.1 Charadrius vociferus
AAAACTGTTGCAAGCTCAAAGCGTAGTGAAGGACTGCAACCTATCAGATCCGTGTGAAAAACGCAGAAAACACTCATTGTTCTCCAAAGCTACATCTTTCTGCTCTTAGTGGTCCACCCAGAAAAGGCTCTTTCAGCGAAGACAGTTTACCAAGTAACTTCTGATCTTGTAATGACTTCATGCACCTCACGCATGATGTAAAGTGCGCAGATACAAAGTGCTAAGAGCATGGAAGAGGTTTAATGTCAAGACATTTAAATGCCTTGTCCAATATGGAACAAGGACACAGTGGCATTCCTCTAAGATTTTTGTATCACTGGATAGCAAATAAATTTAAGTTAAAGTTTGAGATCCATCACGTGGGTGAAGTGTCTTCCCAATCTCTGTTCTGCAGTAGGCAATAAAAATAATTATTTGTAAAAAAAAAAAAAACAACTTCAATTTTATTTATATAAATTAATTTACATTCTATTGTTTAGATTAAGTTGAACAAAACTGAAGCATTGTCCACTCAAAACCACTTTAGGAAAACGAGACTTTGTTTCCAAATTCAACAGGGAGAAAAGCACAAGAGCAAATGGACCACAGTTAATTCTAGTGAGTGACGTTTAGGTGGTGTCCACTGTTGTGTCCCTTAGAAGTGCAAAGGCGGGAAAAAAATAAAAAAGAAATAGCAGGAAAAGATCGTTTCAGACAGACTTTCACTTTTAACTATACCAGGCATACTTATTCTTTGCCCTGCCCATCCTTTAACCATGTACACCCTTTAAAGAACAGAAGAAACACACAAGACATGTTTACCTTACTTCTGTTCACTGAAATAAGCCTTTAAGCACTGCTTCCTTTTTTCTTTTCTTTCTCTTTTTTTTTTGTTTTTGTTTTGGGGTTTGGTTTGGGGTTTTTGTTTGGTGTGTGTGTCCCTGCTTTTTGCTTGAAAGTACTGTTCAAGGACTTCATAGTCAAGGCTTTTATGGCTGCCAAATGTTTCACAAGAC
>NW_009650064.1:8073091-8088542 GCF_000708025.1 Charadrius vociferus
CTACAGTGAGAGTTACTCAGCTGTCAGGGGCTGCTTAGTTTTGATAAAATGTTTGATAGCCTCTAGCTTTTATAGCAATTACTGGGGGAAAAAAAAAAATCAAAATTAATTTCTACGTATAGGTATGTATGTATAAATGTACCCAAATTCAAGTAATTGTGTAATAGAGACTAATCCTAATTTTTTTAAAAAAAATCATGGCTCACTAGAAGCTCTGAATATTCTGAAACAGTCAAAAATAACCCCGTTATGAACCAAAGAATCATCACGAAACACAAAAGAACATACTCTCCATTCTTCAGGTTTCTCGTATCAAAAGGCTAAAGCTGTTTGAAAAAGTCCATAATCGAAATTTTCCCACCTCGTATTTGCAGAGTCAGTAAATCAGGACAGTTTTCATCAATCCCAGATTAGTATCTGAATTCCTAGGATTAGCCATATCAACAGACTTTTGTCCACCACCAATAACAAGAGATGGTTTCTCTTTATGGGTGTGTGCATGCATGAGTGCAAACATCTTACAACTAATACTTGAAAATAAGCCCTGCTTGTTAGACACAGACAGAGCTGCACATGCAGTCTTTGGGATGTTCGTGTTGATGTTGAGTTTGCACGGAAATTTTGTTTTACTCCAACAATGACTTTGATGATTATAAAAATTATATCATCATCAAATCTGGAGTTGATAAACATCATCAGTAGTCTTGGAAAATATTGTTCCTTGTTGTAACTTTGAAAGTAATGAAGTACTCTTAGTTAACAATGACCCAAAGCAACATATCATTTACAACCCCCCCAGACAAAGAAATCAAAATTTTTAAGGGAAAACAACTGTACAGGTATGCATAACGGCAAACCTACGTCTCACTACACAGTAGTCCAGCATTTGCATCTTAAAGAAACATCAGAAAACACTTTCCTAAAACACATTAGCATCCTAACTGAAACACACACTGCATCACACACCTTATGTTTAAACTTTTTCCCATCAGGTGGCTCTCATTAACATACAAACCTACAATCTATAAACCTCCCAAACTATGCAGGCTTGTCATACTTCAAATTGCATCATGATGCACATGAGCTACCAGAATGGTCAGACCCTCTCCTTTCCTAAAAGAGGTGTATAAAAGTTAGTTTTGGGGAACAATAAGGGAAAAGAGTGAAGAACCTCTGGTTTTATGCATTTAAGTCAGTGTATTCACACATCCACAGATGTAAAGTTACATCATTTACAATTAGCTCTTTTGATGATCTTATGTAAGTAAAGCCTAATTTGTTGGGTTTTTTTTCTTTTTTTTTTTTTTTTCTGGAAAACACCCAATATTATGACTCTAATAGTGTACATATGTATAATGCTAAAAAGATAACTACCGTAAGTCAAAATTGTTCTAAATTCTGTAATTGTTCTGTAATGTACAAATAGTACATTACAGGAAAGAATGATTGCATCATAGATCAGATCTGGTGGGCTTTACATACTTGGCTTATAATAGATTCACTGAAAAACGAGGTAACCTCTGTGAGGACGGTCTACATTTTCATCAGCTCCTCTAATTTTTACACACATTGGATATTTGTATACATGGTAGATACATGGAGTTAGGAGGTTTGATTCTGTGGCTCTGGCCTCAAAGAATAAAAAAATAAGAAAAAAATCTAACACTTTACTCCAACTAGACCTGAAAAAGAAAAACCTCTGGCAAACTGAGATAGAAATCCTAATCCCCACTTCATATGGAAGAAGCTTTTGCAGGAAACCACTGGATTCTTGCATGAGAACTCCTTTTAGTCTTCACATAAATTGACAGGAAAGTTCAAGAACAATAATTATGTGTACATATGCTCACAATTACAGTTAAATGAAGTTATTCGTACCTTAGGCAGACATAAATGTCATGATGGAAATAATATGACTTGCTTTTTGTAATTTTTCTCAGGAAGACAGATCATTTATTAAATGTCTGAAACATAAACTAATTTGGACTAACTAAACCCGTATTCGTAGACTCATAGAATCACAGAATCATAGAATGGTTCAATTCACTTTCCACCCAGCCTGTATTTGTGCTTGGGATTGCCCCAACCCAGGTGCAGGACCTTGCACGTGGCCTTGTTGATCAAGGTTAGCACAGGCCCACCTCTCAAGCCTGTCAAGGTCCCTCTGGATGGCATGTGTCTCCTCTAGAGTATCAACCACACCACTCAGCTTGATGTCATCTTGCTGTATTCAGCTGATCTACACAATTTGTTCCCCAAGAACACCCAGTTCATCCAAGTCACTTCCCCATATTCTCTCATCTACCCACACTGGGCAAGGGAAGGTACATGCTGTCATGAATCCAAAACTACACACATCTTTCTGGCCCAACTGAATATATAGTGATTGACGTCTCCTCAACTTTTCTTCATTGGTGTAAAAAATTTCCATTCATCCTCGTCCTCTATTCTGACCGACAATTTTTATGAACTCAGTTTTGATACTGCTGTCTTTCTGCCAAATGCAGATAAAAATGGCTAAAGGATTCAGAGGATACTAGCTGAAAGACTCGAGGAAAATGACAGAAAGACAGGCAAAAGCCTTGGTCACACAAAGACTGTGCCTGTAGGAAAGATGGCTAAACTTCCAAGGGAAATAATACGAAAAATACCAAGGGTGTTTGACAAAACACAGCTGGTTGGGAATGAAAGTCAGATTGAAGCATGTACTCCTACAAACACACCAATCTGTGCAGTCCACACATCACAGAACAGAGCATATAGGAATATTATACAAGCTACTAGAATGATAAGAGGGTGACAAAAAATGGAACAACATAAAAACAGTGACAAAAAGCCACACCTTCAACAAAGCATTCCTGAATTTTGAGAATTTGTAAAAAAATAAAAAAGTTATCATTCACATGTATTACGTAAAACACTAAACTAGGCCACAGAAGCTGCATACATTTAAGTATGCAAATTATTTACTACTGAAGCTGAAGGAACTTTCCCCTCTGAAATTCTGGTGCATCAAAAGCAGACATAGCTCACAAACTCTGAAGCTTCCCAATACATCTTACAAAGTTGGATGCAACGCATTTATTTTCATTAATACCTAACTTTAAAAGTGCTCCTGATTTCAATCATCAAATACTTAAATGTAGACCTAAATTGAAGATACAATTCTTGCCCTTCACAAAACAGATTAAGCTAAAATCTCCATCCCTTCATCATACAGGATGCGTAGGAGCCATCATGGCTTGACCCTAATCCTTTGCCACAGAGTAATCAGAATTATCGCAAGATAAAGGTGAAAAAAACAGGCAACGCAGAAGTCAGACCCTGACTGAAATGGCTTAGGCTCGACTTTAACATCTCCACTGCAAATGGGGCTCTCAGCACCGTTGGTGGTGCTGGGCTGCACAGAACTGGGTGAAGCAACACTGACATCCAGTGGCTCCGCTTGGTATTCTGATTCGGTTCTTGCCGGGTCCAAGAGCACCGTCCGGATCTGCTGCTGCCTCATGACATGATGGGTTTTGAACCGGGTAATGTTAACTACATCGCTTATCAACACATTATGTTAAAAATCGAGGATCTGTAGCGTCAATAATAGGTTTATCGGCTGCATTTTAAATGTATTTACTGGTCAGAAATTCAAGACAGGAGGTCGACTGATGGATTAGCGAGGTACTGAACCGTGGGAGCTCCGAATGCTCAGGTACTGTCTGCTCTCAGCTCATCTAATGAATAAGAAATACAAGTGCAGAACAGACAAAAAAAAGAAATCTGGTAACGCAGCCATCCTCTTAAGCTCCATTCCTGTTGTGATACTTACAGCTGTCTGCTAATAAATTGCCAGACAGCTGCTAATGAATAATAATAAAAAATAATTATTGGGAAATTATATTAAATCATTTTAACACACCTAAAATTTGCATAAGAAACCTAACAGTATCCATCTCTTGGGGAAAACATCTGTAAAGGAAATCTCATTTTTTCATTCTCTTTTAAGATTGTTTCTTGCAGCTGTTTTAAGGTCATCTTACCTTCAAATAAGAAAAAAACTGTTAATTTTTTTTCATTTTAAACTAGTGCTAAGTGTCACTGAACAGGCTGGAAACCAAGATTTACAAACTCATATGTTTGAGAATGCATCTTCCCAGCCAAAATACATAAATATACATACACTGACATTAAACTCAGAAATGTTTTGTGGTAATCATTAGCCTTGACACAGACTCATCTGTCCAAAAGAGATGCTGTTTAAGGTCTCAACATCAAAAATGCATGTTGATAAAAAGTCTAAATAATAAGCAGCAGTGTCTTCATATTATTTCGCTTATCCAAATGTTAAGGCAGAGTCCACAAATCAGATATTATGACTACTGAGTCCACAAACCAGCCTATAAGCCATGCAATGAAAGGAGATCATTTAAACTTTGGAAACCAAGAGACTCAAGTACCTTATGGGCTGGTGGGTGCTCAGCAGCCTGGGGAGCAGCTGCACTGCAGAAGCTCTTAACCAGTTTTGGTTTTAGCCTCGACTGCTGGAGAATGAGGTCAAAACCTCTGCTCACTCCAAATCTCCACTATTTCAAACCAGTGGGTACTGACCATTTAAACACACCTCAGAGAAGTATCTGTCATTGTGTCTGAGACCTAATCTGTAAATGATGGTGCTGATACCTGGCCCATCAAAGGCTGTGGGACACCGAGGTGCTGATGCAACTGGGAAGACCAAACCTGAACTCGCATGATAGGGCTCCATTTTTCATGGAATTCAGGTGCAAGTTAGACAAACAGCAGATAGGTCTAAATTGTAGCTATGTTCAAAATGTTCAACCCCCTGTTCCCAAGCCACCAAAGGGTTCATACATCAAGTTAGTTTTTACCCGAATTAACGCAATGTTCTCATTAACCACAGAACATTTAGGCACTCACTGATTAATTTGTCTAACGATAGAATTATTTGGGAACAACTACCATGAAAAAAGCATTCCTGAAGAATTTTATCTCCAGATAAAATTCCTTATCCTTAGAACCATAGAATACTTTAAGAGGGGAGGGACGTCTGAAGGTCATCTCATCCAAACACTTCCTCAAAGAAGGGATAACTTCAAAGCCAGATCAAGTTGCTCAGGACCTTGCTCAGGAGTGTTTTGCAAGTGTCCAAGGATCGAGATTCCACAAGCCCTGGGGACAAACTGTTCTTGTGCTTACTTCCCCTCACTGTGCTTCCCCCTCCAGCCATGTATTCAATCAGAATTTCCCATGGTACTGCTTGTGAGCATCACCTCTCCTCCTGCTATACAATTCTGACAACAGACTGGTTCTGTTTTCTCCATTACCTTCCTTTACTTCTTCCTCAGACACAAGATTCCCTTGCTTCACTTCACTTGCAAGTAAGCTCACAAAAAAAGGGGCTGACTTGTTAGAAAAATGACCACACATAAAGCTAATCAAAATGGTAATTGTAATCTTTATCAATAAACATAAGTTGATTCCAAGCCTGCAGACACAAAAAATGTATTAAAGGTAAGGGCAAAAAAATTCACTTTAGTGGAGCAGTAGTAATGTGCAACTGCATAGAAAGCCGCCCCTGTGCCACAGTAACTCTACTGCCTGTGTGTTGAAAACAGGAAAACCTTAGCTACCATCAGGATCATGAAAAAGAAAAGTCATGTAATAGATCAGTAAACCAAGTTTCAAGTTAGAGGAAAATAATTCTAAAATGTGATATCACTGTCCTTTTGCTTTGAAAGTTGTGCAGAAAGAACCACTCTTCTGTAGCACTTTCTGGGTTACCATTTCTTCCCAAAAACACACACTACATTAAACACTGTGGGGAATGTAGAAAGTTTTTCACATTCTCTCTCTTGAGCATTACATCATCTTATGGCAGAGGAACGGATACTAAATCGAAGATTGTCCCAATTTATGTCAATAGTAACTTTTTGTTCTGACACTCTTACAGAGAGAAGGTACCACTATCTGAATAATCAGCAATATCTTGCCTTGGCTCCAGACCCTTCATTAGATAAAATCCCTTCTTTTGCATCCCACAATAATCTTATCACACCTCTTTTCCTCTGTGTGAAAGCCTCTGAACGCCTTGTTCTACCCACTCGTACTATGCGCTGTGCTGCTGCGAACTATTTGACAGAGACACATCATTCCATGCAAGTGTCAGTCAGAAAAACATGCAATTTTAGAGTGTCCATATACTTTACTCATTGGCTTAATTTCAGATGGCTGAAATGGATACTTAATCACTTCACTAAGGAAACTAAGTTAACAGTGTATTTATAAGGCAGCATATTAATCCAGATCTGTAGGCTGTCAGAATATAAATCACAGTGTAATAGATTTTACAATATATGACAGAAAATACAGCCGTTCAAGAAGAAAAGCCTCTGAAATGTAATAATTAAAATTTAATATTTAAATAGCTGGTATCTTGCTGCCCTCAGAGACAGCAAGCTGATGGAACTCCAGGGCCACGGCCAAGCAAATTCCATTGAACCTGTGGGACAGCTAAAATAGCTCTTGAGAAACCTGATTTAAAAGCATTAACAAATTCACATACACCTTTGTTTCCTCATTTTAATTTAAAATATCTGAAAAGGTATTTTATGAGACTAATACCTTGTAGTCTGCACACTTTACAGAAAGTTGCATGTGAAGAATGTACAGTGCATACTAAATAAAAAAGGGGTTACTTTTGAAACATAAGCCCAAAAAGAGTTAAATGCTTTCCCTCCCTAAAGTTGTTGTTTGCCAAACTGACTTAATAATCATCAGCAAGTACACATGAAAATCCAGTGTATCGTACACAACGCTACCCCTGTGGCCAAGAAATCAGACAGAAGAAAATAACTTCTGCGCTAATAATAATCTGAATTGTAACATCAACTCTTACTGGCTCCAGAAATAAGTTTAAAAGATATATAGAGGCATAAGAACATTGTTTTTCTAAACAACTTTGCTACTAAAAAGGATAGTAACCTCTGAGAAGTCACACAACCAACAGTTGTACTGAACTATCTTGCTTACTTCAATAAAAAGTCTCAGCCTTCCTTGGGACTTCGTGAACTAGACACACACAAAATATTTAAGTTTGAAAGAAAGTATTTTAAACTACCCCATACATGCATCCATAAACAAAACTGAAAAATTTAATTCCAAATCCAACAGTTTAGAAATAAGTCAAAACTTATTTCCTCTGGTATACTTGCCAACTGCTCTGAAATCGGGAACCTTGTTGTTACTTCTCCGGCACTTTCTTCCAAAGTGTCAGGAACAAAAACAACCCGATCTGCGTACAGTAGCTCAGAACACAGTGACTCAGCATGCCGGGTCCTTAAGAAGCCATGAAAATATATATATAAAAAAGCGATTGCTCATTCAGGGATGCCATCCAGACGAGTCCATATATTTTATTCAAAGTTCCCACTGCACAGGTGCATATTGCCCAATTCCCAAGCCACAGTCCATTTTAATTTGCATAAAAAATGCAGAATAATTGAGATGACAACCCAACCAAATGCAGTTATTTGCACATTTTATGCAACTGTGTACATTTTACACAAGTGATTATGTAAGAAAGTGATTCCATGTACAATGAGACTTGCATGGCCTGGACTCGATCATTTGGACTTTTCTGCCCCAATTGTTACTGGTGTATAATTACGGCAGAAAAATCTGCTCTATGTGGTCTTCAGCAGCACATTCTGTCTTCATACCTCTGGTTCATATGCTAATTACGATATACTCCCGTGCTCTTGTGATTGCTAACAACCTCACTGATGAAGAAAAGGCTGTGATTTTGCTGCTTTCTTAAATATCGTCTATTACTCAGATTAGACAATTTAAAATTAGTAAATTAGGTAGTCTCCATAAATGCCTTATGGCTTTGAAACTTGATCTCTTTCCGGGGGTTCTAGGGAAACGATCTACGTTGCACAACACAGTATGTCTCATTTTTCCTAGGAATATGAAAATAGCACCAACTAGACCGTGGAGACCAGCTGATAAAGATGGGATGATATGCTTGGTGTGATGGCGGTGTACAGCGTTCCATCCTGCTTGGGGGAGCGGGGAGAAAGGAAACGACCATCAGTCATGGTCCACTAAAAAGAAATGGTTAATTCGTTATCATGACTGAATTTTGCAAACTTTAATTAAATCATGCTTTTAAGATGTTTGAAAAGGTTTTTTGAAACATGCTCATCAGGGCAAGAGAAATACACCACTGTTACTGGACAACAGCTGCAGAACTTCAGTTGTTTTCCAAAACAATCTGCCCCGGACAGCTCTGACTCTTACAAAATTGTCACCATCCTTTGTCACGGTGAGGGAGCACAAACAACTGAGATCACTCCATGCCAGTGCTCTCCCGTAGATACTTATAAACCTGTATTTTTAAGATGTATTGCCAAAACAGAAAACCATTGATAGATTATATGCAGATTTTTCAAATAAATTTTTGAAAGTAACAAGGGAGACTCTGCTTTTCACTGTATATGCATTTAAAATTTTACATATAAATCTTTTTTCATCACTTTCTCAGCCTCATTTTGTGTAATCCCATAACCACTGGAAACACAAAACCCACGTTTTACTGAATTAAAAAAAAATAAAAATCTAAGAGACTAAACTAACTCTCATAGCAGTTATGGAAAGATTTCTCCCAACCCCAGTGATTGCTTAATTGACTGCAGAGTGCTTTGTTAAATAAAAATGCACTTGAGCATATGGCTGGGTAGTTTGCTGATTCAGGTGCTCAGCAGTTGCTTTTGTTTAGTTTCTTATTTTCGTAAATGACACAAATGATTTTCTTTTGCCTTTTCTCCTCATAGTTCCTTTTCCATTGCTGCTTTTGAAATGTAGACTTTTTAGCTCTAGTGTTGATTTTGCCCTCTCTTCCACTGATTTCCAATTCATTTTTGTCCTCCTATGCAAGTCTTCTATGTTCTGACTCTCATACCCCACACAGGCATTTCCCTTTCACCCCATTAAAGCCTATCCCATGTGCTCAAATGCATGATGCAATTATTTACTGATTTTTTTTTTCTATCACAGATCAGTTTTGCACTTTCCCAGTTCAGAAGTACTTCCCTGAAATTAATCTTTCATTCATAAATTTACAGTATTTTTAAATTAGACGGTAGGCTGCACAGTGAATAAAATAAGGCATATATAGCATAGATTTGTTGTTTCAAACTGTAATTACTTGGAATCAATTTTGCCAAAGCTGAAATTGTAATAGGATTTCACTGGAGAGAAGGAAATCTTTCTCCAAGATATAATAATTTAAAAAAATATCTTGCTTTAAAACACATCTTGGAACAACTTCTACGGGAAACCTAGCTACCAGAATGAGAGAAACTTAGATTAACTCAGAGAGGGCCTTTTCAAAGAAATCTAGTGTGCTTACTGATACATTTTGAATGAGAAACAAGACTAATTCCACTTACGTGCACCGACACCAATTTCTCACATTCAACTACCACTTCAGACCAACAGACAGAAGAGCTCTGTGCATGCTCCTCTCTCACATTTCAGATGCCCTCTGGCCACCCATTAAGGGAAGGAGGAAATGTTACAGAGGAGTTTATAAGAAAGGAAAGCAGTGAGAAGTCAGATGACCTTTCTTTACACAGGCTGGAAAGAACTAAAAAGAAGGAAAGTGAATCTACACGCGGAGACCAAAGGTTTGGGCGGCTTTTAGAGCCAGTACACGCTTTGCCACACTACGACTTCATGTTCCAACTATTCTTTTACCTTTTGCTGCCTTGAGCCATCTTAGACCCCGGTGTCTGGTAAATGAGGGCCCGGTCTGCCATCAAACACATATTTTATCTGCATGTATAATTAATATCTACCATTTTGATGATTGCATTTGTATGTTTATTTGTAAAGTGTGTTATTTAAAGAAACAAAACAATGTCAGTATAACGTCATGCAGGAAAGACTGCAAAACAAAGCTGGTTTGGAAAAAGAAAATGGGACACACATTTTAGTGTGAATTATAATATCTACATCTAACAATAAAACCTGTACCAGACAGGAATTATTTTTTGTATACAAATTACAGAGAATTTGAAAAGTTCTACAAAATTCTCTGTGTGTATATATATATATATATTTTCCCACAGTTTCCAAATGATAAACTTGAATGTGTGGATGTCTTCCTACGTATAGACAAAGTTTGTGCAAGTGCCCACACAGATATTTACTCTGTGACAGCACTTGTGTAAACATCAGTAGTATATTTTTCTCCTCGTCATAAATGGATTTTGATTTATGCCCTACCCACAGGAAAAGCGCTATATGCATTGCATAATTTAGCTGAATGCAAAAACCAAAATCCCCATAGTTTTTCATTAAACTTTTGAAATAATTGATTTTTATATCATACATGATGTTTTCTTAGACTCGTAAAATATAAAAGTAGTCTGACTCTGGTCTTCTTGTATTTGGAAACAGGATCTGATTGCACATAAAACATTGCCCTCTAAAGACCTTGAGGGAAAAGCACAACTAAGGTCCCCTGACCAATTTTGATTTTGCCATTTCCATACATTTGGGCACCTCTCATAACCTTCTTAACATCCTCTTAATGTGCTAAGGACATGAATTTAGTATGCCCTGAGTACACTTTACCTCAAAATCAGAAAAGAACGTTTTGATCTCTTGCAGAAATATTCAGATTCAGGAAGGTGTCGGAATATTTAGAGCATTACCAAGATACCCCTCACAGTTTGCACAGCACTGTAAGAGTTCATCATCTCTCAGCCACTCTCATTGTTCAAGATGAAAAGATCATGCCAAAAGTCTCCATTGGCTCCATCAAGAAGCCAAAAGTCTCCGGAAATGTATGCATCCCAGCAATTCTTTAAACAGAAAACCTGTAGAAAAAAAAATAATCTGCACCTGTTTATGGAACGTTTATTTGCTTATTCTTAATCCTTACAAGTATCTATTTATTATAGGAGTAGTAGATTTAGTCCAATTATTTCAAAAGAAGTAACTGTGGACCACTGGAAGAAGTTTACTAAGCATACCTTTAAATTCAAGCCCTTTGAGAATCCCAGTTAAATTACTGACTAATTATGCATTTACATTTAGGAATATGTTTCCTGAATCAGCTTTCTCTTTGTAACATGATGATCATTTCAAAAGGGTGAGAAATAACAAAAAACTGTAATTTCAGGGGAGAGAGAAATGACATGAATAATCAGATTCTTCTCACAAAAGAAAGTAACAATAACCTTGCTTCCACATGAAAACATCCATAGGAATAAAAACAAAGGCAGAGTTTAAATATAGAATTTCTAAAGATAAAGTAATTAATGCTTTTTCAATGTTTTCCAGAAGGTATAAGAGCATCTTTAAGTTTAAAGTTGTGCCAGAAAAAAAAAAAAACCAAAAAAAAAACCAAACAAACAAAAAAACCCCCTCCAAACATTTCAAACCTGGTATTTTTTCTTCATTGTTAAGAATGTATCTGTGTCTATACTAAGACATCTGTATACCAAATTTTAAAAGCCAATTTCAAAACTTAGGAGTTAGACTTGTAATGAAAATGCTGAAACATATTAGAAGCAACACTTTATGCACATCCAAACATTTTCTGCAACTTTAAAATTTGAACCCCAAGTCTTCAAACGAAAAAATGTTAATCAAAATGTCACATTGCAACACATGGAAGAAGCCCGTTCAAGAAGCAATGATATATCAATTGTTTATGGTTTACCCAATAAAACCCTGAATAATGTTTAAGGAATGTCATCTGCTTGATCTATCCGTTGCTGGAGTTTAAACAGCCAAAACCACCACCATTACAGAGTTGCAAGGAATAATTACATATATGAATAGATTACTATTTCAGAATTAATTTTCTCTCCATCTGGTGTACATTTTATCTTGACCACAAATGAGGTACTATCCCAGGAAACTAATTAACAATTATTGTAAACAATACCAAAGAGAGCAATCTGATTGATCTACTGAGTGCATTCCTTCCTTGCTCTATGGCCCAGCAACAGCAGCAATCTGTGACCACACTGGGTAGGAGCACAGCGCCATCCCTATAGGTAGCAGGTGTACATTTCAGCTTATTTTCATTTTCTTCTGAAAATAGGAGACAGTGTACATACTTTTTGAAGAAAAGTTGTAACACCAATATTTCAAAATTACTTTCTACAAATACTGTTGAACTCTTATTCTGTCAAATGTCCTGTAAAGTGTTAGGTTTTTTTCAAACAGTTTAGAAGGCACAAAGGTTTCCAAGGGTACAATTTAAATTCAAATTTTGTCTTCAAGACTAACATTTAAATGTAAAGATCCTTAGGACAGGGAGCACTGTTATCTTCTGTGACGTATGCAACACTGACTGAGGAGTGAACAGTAACGTTGCCGCAGAAAACAGGCGTTCTCTGATACCACAAGAGCTACTTCAATCATTTTTAATTTAGGAAATTAATTTATTATTTGTATAGCAGTACAGTATTAACTGGGGTTGGACTTCCTAGAGAACATCCACATCAATAAACAACTGAGGGACAGAAAATGAACTTACACATCGGATGCTTCAGTGTCCATACTGCTTCATGTTTCACTCACTCCCTAGATTTTTTGGGCTGCTCCAGGTAACTGAGCACAGTTTGGAGGAGGGTTCACTCAAAAAAGACACAGCCAAAAGGCAGTATAGATAAGGTTACATCAGTTCTGTCTTTTTCTGCATATCCAGTCCTTCAATACTATATCCTAGAAGTTTTTCCATCCTCACAAACCCCTAACAATTCTCATGCTGCACCCTAAAACACACACCCATACCTTCACTTCCATCCTATAAAAACATCACCCTGGTGAGTTGGACAAACTGTCCTCAATTTGTTTCAGAAACTATAAAGTGAGAGTAGCACGTGAAGAATACGGGCTGTTTCCTAGAGCCGCAGGCACACCACACGGGGTCCAGCTGAAAGCCAAAGCCAAAGCCAACTGCTGTGCCACACAGCGTTGGATGTGCTGCTGCGGAGAGCAACACAGACACCAGCCAGCCTGTGCCCCTTGGCTTCACAGCACAGGGCTGACTACCCACACAACTAGAAGTGATTTCCATACTGAACAACCTAAGGCTAAAGAGACAGGATGGACAGACACACAGAGTGGCAACAGAGAAAGACCACCCTGACTCCTGGCGGTGGGCTGCAGGAGCCTTCTGCTCTGTTTTCTCCATCAAGGTCCAACTGTGTGATGCATCTAGCAGATTAGTAACTCCTTATTTCAAAATTCAAGATACTGCAAATATTACTTTCTGTTCAACATTCCGTTTAACATCTTTAAAAACCTAACTCCACTTCTATCCACAGCTAACTTACCAAGAGATTTTTATTTCCTGAGCAGGGGGTTTCACTAGGTCGTCTCAGGAGACCTCTTCCAACTGAGACGATTCTGCGATTTTCCAGCTCCATGAAATGAATGACTTGCTGATAACGATGAGGCGAGCTCTATACTAACGCTGTAAACAGATCCTCAAGTTTCTCACTCTTTTTAATTAACGTTACCTGTGTGTACAGAGATGGGAGCAGAAGCAACATCCAGCTGGGAAGTTGTGTAAGCTGCTGTGAAATCCAGCTCTTACTGTTGGCTGGGAGCAGTTCCACTTTCAAATGGCTCTTAAGAGATTTGGGTTTCCCAAGTGTTGACCATCTTCAACCCTCATTTCTGTCACCCACAACGGGACCTGAAACGCATTCATATTGGACATCTTAAAAATGCTTTATAAACCTTTACATTTTAAAACAGAATAAGGCCTTTGATTAGGCAGCTGTATAAGAAACCAAAAAAATAATGAGTCCTCCAATGAAAAGCATTGTAAGTCCTCTTATCTGGGATCATCCAGAACCAGATAAACAACAGAGCTTTAAAATCTAAATACGTCAGATGCTTTAAAATCCATTTACTTCCAAAGAAACATATGCTTATACTGAATAGTACATTCTCAGGATTCCTTGTTTCTCAGGAATGCTTCTTAGAGATTTACAGTTCCACCTGAATTTCTCATCCCACATCCCCGTGTAACCCAATTCTTTTTCCTGTTATACGATTCAACATATTACAAACCATTTAACCTCTATGACCTTATCTACCACAGCAAATCAGTGGTCTGTATAACGAGCACAAAGTTGCACCTGTGTTCAACTGATAGCATAGGAAGAGCAACCCTTAATTCGCAACACCTCACATCTCAGTCAAACAAAAACCTCTTAGTAACTGCAAATAGCAGTTATCAAATCAGGCCTTTGTTTTGAAGAGATTTGTCTTTTCCTGCATGCACTGGCATACAGAAGGTAAGTGCTAGTGCCCTTAAGTGACTATGTAGCCATGACTAAAAAGCCAACGGTGTTCTGTTTGAAATCTTGGACTAAGATATTGCTCCAAGTTGTTACAGAATGTCAAACAGCAACAACAACAAAACTTAAAAACATACGGATTTTCTTTTCCTACAAATTTTGAGATTGAATTACTGCTTCTATTTTTTTTTTTTTAAATGAAATTGCTCATCTGATTTCCATTACGGAACGCTTAAAAAAATTTAACAAATTAACAAGGCCATCTTGCACAATGATGCTACAAAACTGTCCCAAAGGCCAAACTGAAAAGAAAGATACAGTTGGCTGATGAATTATAATTACCTCATTTTATCCTGAAGTGCTTGAAAATATCCTGGTAAGTATAAATGCTGTACATTTTATCCAAATAATAATTATCTTCAAATGGAAAAGGTAGATGAATACACAATTTGACTTCTCTGTTATTACAAAGATTCTCGGTTCCTGTCACCACCATGTTGACTTCCCTCAGGTGAGAAAAGACAGCAAGAAAAACACCTAAAGAAAGATGTTCTCTCACAAGCAGTACAGACCAAAACACATTAAAAAACTCTAACAAACTGTGAAGTGCTCGTGTTTACCGCTTCGCTTCCACAAGTTAGCAGAAGAATTTCAAGGCCAGAGGTATTTTTTAACCTAAAATCTAAGCACGTTCCAACGCAGATCTCCAAATGAAATAAAAAACCTGTGTATTTACTGTTAGGAAATATCTGTATTGTTTGAACACATCCACAGCAGGACCATTCACAGCTAAAAGAAAGGAATTTCATCTTGGGTTTTAATATAGGTTATTTTAACTTATTTAAGTATTAAGTAGTAAAAAACCTACTTGCCGCTTTGTCTAGCTTAATTATCAAGCTTAGCTGCTTTTCACCGACTTCATTCTATCTAACCTGGTGAGGTAATTTTAGCTTGCATGGTATAAATCATTGGCAAGATTAACAATACATATTAAGATGATGTATGTTTTACTGCTGCTCAGCTAAACATGTCAGCTAAAGTAATTATGGCTATGAAGCTGCATTTATTTTTCCATAATGGGATCCTTTAAGTCACACACATTTGGA
>NW_009650064.1:8088593-8109039 GCF_000708025.1 Charadrius vociferus
TGAAAGTTCATTATCCAACACACAAATCGTTTACTCTCCAAACTCCCGAACTTTAAGAGGATCTAGGGAAAATTATCAGCGCTACAGAAAGTACATATATATGAAAGTGTCTCTTGAGGCCTGGATGGCTGAGGGAGATGGCAACGGAATTTAGGACCTTCTATTTCCAAGTCACTCTTTTCATTGTGTACACTATGAGTAATAATTGAGAGTTGTTACTACAAACTATATGATATTAACTCCGTGGCCTGAATCCAGATACTCATGGATGAAGTCCAGATTTAAAAAAAAAAAAAAAAAATCATCATACATTTGGGACTCTTACTGGCAGTCGTAGCAGAGGCAGCAAGAACTGCACGTGCAGAGAAATCATTACCCACTCTGTGGTGAACTCCTTTCAAAAGGGGTGAAAGGCTTATGAAACCAGTGATTCCTGTGTAATAATTAGTGGAATTTGTCTATCCAAATAGACAGCAAGTATTCAATACCGTTTAATAAAATCTGCCAAAAACAGGCTGTATTTGCTGGGACTGGTGCCCCATGACATACATAGACTCAGGGTCAATCACAAAAGGACAAGGCATCTGCTGAGTGAGATAGCTAATGCCAGGTGACAAAGTACATTACTGCTGTCCAGTCCAGTCCTACATAAACCTTCACTTAATGAGGTGCAAGAAGTAGAAAATGCTTTAATGAGCTGTGCAGTGGCTGCTAAATTGGAGGCAGGTGCATCACCATCTGCCCAAATGCAGTAAGAAGACCTCTTTGCACGGGATGTGTTCACAGCCTCTGTGGTATACAGGTGAGAGCTCCAGGAGTCTCAAGCAAGACTGAGGTCAAATGGGTGAAGTTCTTCAGTAACAACTTCAACAGTCCCCAACCCCAGCAGAAAGAGACTACAATGCACCACTGCAATTGCTGAACTATTCTCCAATACGATGACTTACCTGAAAAGTCCTAAGTATGACAGCTCATAGGAGAAATACACAGTTAAGGATGACAGCTCATAGGAGAAATACACAGTTAAGGATAAGAATGGAATGGAAGTCTTGTCTAAAGGAATAAGCATCAGGTGAGTTAATCCTACTGCATACAACACACCAGCATCATAAACAGGCTGAATAGCCAAAAATACCTTTAGAGTTGTTCTAGTGTGTCAGCTGGCTCTATCAATCAAAGGCAAAGTGAGCAGAAACCCCCAAACAAAGGTCTCCTTCCCTATGACCTAGGAGGTTGAACCTGAAGAAGCTGTAACTCAGCTCAAACTGAGGAAATCCTCAGCTAAAGAATTTCTAGAAAGTGTAGTCTCCTTGACCAGCCCAGCCACAAGACCTGCAGCCTGAAGCAACCACACAGAACAAGAGTTTCTCTTCTGTCCACATCTACAGAGTTCTCTGTAGCCTTTCCTCCCCTTTTTTCACATACGGAAGGATGGTGGTCATAAAGTAAAAGACAAAATCATCCGATCTATCTGAAGCTAGTGTCACTTTGAGCTGGATGTCAGTCTGGAGGATTACCAGAGGTCCCTTCAAAACTGAAATATTCTACGAAAATTGTGCTTCATATTTACTCATCTGTTTTGCACAGCATTTTAGAAAAGTGTGATCAGATTTTGACATTTTGCAAACCACCAGATGGAAGGTAGTTGCTCAGTTTTATAATAATGTGTATTATTGAGGCCACCGATAACCTTGTCAGGAATTTTTTGCCCAATTTTGAGACTCACATTCCAACCCCTAATTCCACCACCTTGCATTTTGATTTATGCTATTTTAAAAACAGGTTATTATACTTAAGAGATAAAAAGTAAAGGATATTTAATACTTATCTCTAATCTTGGTGTACAGTCCTTCAAATACTTGGTTAAACTATCCTTGAAGCCATTAACTGAATGAACAGAATGTCATAGGCTTTGTGTGCCAGTAATATGTTCAGCACTGACTCTAGAAATTCGCTTAACTATTGTTTTACTTTAGAAAATAAACTGGAAAAAAGAATGCCAAATACGCAGAATATTTTTTTAAATATGTCTATACTTTTTATATATGTATGTCCATAGCCAGATGAGCAACATGCAGAATCATAGCTTCATAATTTAAAATATAATTTGGGTTACTTGGTATAGTTAGGCGTTATCTATTCCCTGGCTTCTATACTTCGAAAGCAAATGTTTTTGAGTTGTACGGTATGCAAAATTAGAAGTGAAGTTGCTTCTATAATTTTAAGGCACTTCAATTAAGATTTACTGACAGATTTATTCTTGTCAACATGCAATTAACTTGTACAGTGCTTTAATAAATAATTTGTCAACTTTCATTTGAAAAATTGGAAGCAAGAAGTGTTTCACTGCTGAGACAGTCTACTATTAAAACAGCTCTGTGGTTTGCACGGAAACAGATAACAAAATTAAAGTACATCTAAAATCGGTCAAGTAGAAAACATTTTTATGTGTTCATCTCATATTCTGATCATCTTTTGGGTCTTAAAGGGGCTGAGTTTGACAATTTCTAGCTCTCCAGTAAACTGTCACTCAAGTGGCAAGATTAATCTAGTAGAGCAAATGAGGATTAGTTGTCTGATGAAAGTATGAGAATTATTTATTAGAAGCACAAGGAGACTATGCTCTCCTAAATTTATGTAAAGGAAGACGAGCTTTAACTTAGCGTACTGCATGGAGCAGTATTTCTTTATCCTTAAATTGCTTTATGATTTGTAAAACAGTTCATGTAAACTGAAACCGCAACACTGCTTAAGTTATTCACTGTTGCAAACTTTTCTGTTGAAATAAAGGGAGGACCTTAAGTTAAGGGAATTACACTGTGAGAATAATGCACTGCTTTAGAAACAACCCATCAGTATCATTTTGAAAGAAGAGGTTGGTCCTCTGGAGACTAGTAATGAGATAATTCAAATATCCCATTTGCTATAACTAAAGTGATTTAAACCCAACTATTTAAAACATTTTTTTTCAATAATACAAAGCATTTTAAGACACGTCAGATTACCTTTTTTATTGACGTGCTATTTTTTCAAATGTTGTTCGCTCACCTGATTAGTAGGACTGCATCCACGAATAGAACAGATGTGTGCAGACATCCAGATGAAGGTTCATTTTTTCATCATTCTAAAGGTGCTTTTTGCATAATTTTTAATATATTGTTGTCAGTTACAGATTTTTTTTAAACCTATTGGTGTAAATGAAATCAAAGATCTTCTGTCAGCCAGTGCTTTGTGAGAAACAAAGAGTAAGTTCCAAGAGCTGGGCAAACGGCTTTAGAGATCTTTGCTAAGTTTCTTTTAAAATTTATAGAAACTTCAGGAATTACTTTTCTATTCAATATTATGCCTTCTTATTTAAGGTGATGACTTTAATTAACTAAACTAATTTTTAGCCCACAAAGTGTATTTTATTTGTGCATCTTATGCATAAGTAATTATGCACAAGAAATTCTGCTAAAAAAAAAAAAAAAAAAAAGTACTTACACATTTACCAGATATCCCGTCTGTTCTCTTGGCCTGTTTACTTATCTTCTATTACAATAGCAGTCAGCAGTTCTAATTTCTTTTTAGAGTGCACAGTACAGGGTTGGATTTGTTCCCCTTACTAAAATGCGTATTTGATGACAGTCCTTGAAATTACCTTTCATAAGTGCTCTGATCTGGAAAACATTGCACACCAGTGCAGCTGAAATTTATAAAGACTATTTCAAGACTCTTAAATCATGTAATATTTGTTATCGGTTTAGGAAAGCCCAGTCTTTGAAGGTAATAGCTTAGTTTGCCCATCTGACAAACTTTGATGTTACATGCATCACTGTGATATGTACCGTACATTGTGTGAAGCAAGCGAGAATGCAAGAAAGCCTCTACTGAGACCTGGTTTCACCTGTTGTATAAGCAGGCTATCTTGTATGTTCTTCTAAAAATACAGAGATAAATCTTGCAGGGAAAAGACACTGAGTTTCATACGCAGGATTCAATGGAGACTTCATAATAAAATGTATTTACTACACAATAGTTTTCAAATTTAGCCTGCTTTGTCTTATTTTCAGATTAAGGTTCTGGAGTTGGCCAGGGAATTCGAACTGCACAAAACCCCCACCATTATTAAAACCAGTAAAAATATGTTGGTTTGTGTGTAGCAGTCACCTACCGCAACGTGCCCCATGTGGGCCACCCCTCTGATCGTGACCCATAAGCTATGAACAGATCTGTCACCTGTCCCAGAGCCCAGCGCGAAGCTAAACCTCTGCCCCTCACCTCCCCAACCTGTCCTTCCTAAAGAGCCTGCATCCATCCCACACACCACTCCAGTCACGCAAGCTATTCCACAGTTCTCTTGCTTCCCAGTGACGTCCTAGATCTGCAACGGTCCACAGACTTCCAGTTCCAGTGCCAAAACTCTGTAGCTAAGAAGTTTTTTCCGAAGGGGCTATCGTGTGGGACAAGTCAGCACATACCCTACAATGTAGATGATATATTGGTATATAGATTTCAAATACACAATTTTCTTGATACACTCGCACAGTGCCCAAATGTCTCCGTTCAATTATTACCTGATTCTAGAAAGCAATCTGTGTCCTTCCTGTCGTCTCTCAGAACCCCCACCATTAAAGACGCTTTTTTAAATTAAAAAAAAAGATAAAATGAACAGCTCTCCTCCTGCACACAGCATCAAGGATGTTTCACAAAATATGTTGGAAGCTCAAAATGGTTTAACTAGAAAGAGAACCTTATCATCATTTTTGTAATATGTCCTTGCACTTGAGGGGGAGTATCGCTTGTTATGTCGGGGAAAACTACCACTCTTTTAGAAATTGCAGAATCTGCAAAACCCAAGTACACTCTCAGAGGTATGGCATCCAGTTTCTTCTCTGTGAAAAACAAACAAACATAACTTTTACTTGGTTGCCACAACCAAAACACAAAAACTAAAATTTAAAGGTGTGGAATATCAGGAGTGTAATTTTCCTTAAGAATCTTTTCAGTATTGTTTTTACTGAACAGCACAGTTTCTCAAGCTGGATTTGAAGTATTCTTTCACAACATTCTCCAGCTTCTTGTCCCACGTAGGTTTTCTCAAAGATCTCTGTGTTGACTCTCAGTTTGCAGTTGTCTGCAAAAATTGTGATAACACGTTCTGAAGCAGATGGATAAGGTACTCAAGTGGCCAATCAGGCAGCAAATACTGCAGCAACATAAAACACAGTGTGCCAAACAATGATACATATATGTTATCAGAGATTAAAATAAATCGAAGTTTTTAAAATCCATTGAAGCAATCTGCAGTTCTGCCAACCAGTGAAGCAGATGCAAAGGCGGCTGCCAGTGAAGCCAGTGAATAGCTCTCTCTCTCAGAGAGCTCACCCAGCCCCAAAGGTCTGGGGCTGCTGGTCATTCAGTGCAATTCTTCAGCAGCACAAGGGGTAAAGGCACACACACAAGTAAGACCTGTACAAAGATGTGTGTCCATGTTTTTCATATTATTGAGTAAATGATGAGGTAGAAAAAGCAGTAGAAGCTGCAAACACCTACCTTCGTTTCTTTCCCCCTTTAGAAACTTCTTTTAGCATAGGAAGAGACCCTGTGGATAAAACATCACCCAATTGTGCAGCTCATGTTTTGCCTCTGGAAAACAGGTTACTACCTTAATTTGCCGTCTCTCTGCTTGGCTACTCCTATAGTTATTCTAGCTCTCACAGTCCTATTCTCTCTCACCTCACTGTTCCTAGCCTGGATACTTTTGTGTATGTCACTCAGGTGTCCCCAGTTAGCAACGACTTTCTCTGTTCTGCTTTTGGCTTTTTGTGCTCCAACATTCTGCATACAGCTAAGAGAAAAATGGTTCTTCCAGAGATAAGCCATTTTTTATCCCTTGCTCTTTCCCAACTCAATGGAGCCTCATTGGGACGTAACAATGAACCATTGTCCATTTCACAGAATCACAGAATGGTCAGGGTTGGAAGCAACCTCTGGAGACATCTAGTCCAACCCCCCTGCCAGAGCAGGGTCACCTACAGCAGGTTGCATAGGATGGTGTCCAGGTGGGTTTTGAATGTCTCCAGAGTGGGAGACTCCACCGCCTCTCTGGGCAGCCTGTGCCAGTGCTCTGCCACCCTCAAAGTAAAGAAGTCCCTCCTCACATTTAGATGGAACTTCCTATGTTCAAGTTTGTTCCCATTAAGTTATTTATACTGCTAAGGTTCCATTCATATTGAGTTTTATAGCATACATATATATACAAGGAAGAATTGTTCGTTCAAAATCTCCACATCCTTAGCTTCCTTAAGAGTATTCAAATACCATCCAGAATGCAATTATTAAAGTGTTTTCACAACTTATGTAATCATTACCAAAAAAGATATTGCTCAAATGTTCTCATAAGATATTGTTCTCCAAAAGAAAAAAAAAAAGCTTAAAAAAATTAAAACAGCATTACTCACATCTGGAAAGTCTTTGTTTCTAGACAAACACAGCATCTTCAGAGTCTTCATGCATCTAATCTCTTCGGATATCATGACAAAACATTTGCAGGGCAGATGAAGTTCAGGGAGCTTTTGCAGAAAAAAGTAGCTCCCTAGGAATACCTTTTATCTTGTTACTATTTAAGCTTACACACTGATTTTTCTAGTTTGTAAAGAGGATAAAGCTTTTCAATCAACACCTTGATGCGTTTATTCAATCTGAAATGTAGAGATTATGTCAATTTATTTGGAATTTAAATGACGATTTTTTTGTGTGTGAACAATTCTTTTTATAATATACCTGTTTATAACATAGAGGAAATTGCTAAGGATTTTAGTTGTATTCCACATACGCCTCTAGTGATCAATCCTAACCCATCTGCTGCTTTTAGTAGTCTCTCAAAACAAAGCAATTGGTGGGTTAGTGTCCTTACTAGAGCCAAGAAAAGCCCAGAAAATGTCTTCCATATTTCAGATCCTATTTTTACATTTGCTCAGCTACTTAGGTAGATTAAATAATCAACACAGGTTGCTTGTCATTCATAAATACATCCCAGGAAACCAGCTGGGAGACAGAGAAGGGCTGGTTGTGTCTTGAGGACTAAAAATAAAAAATTGTACTTGCAAAAATTCCACGGCCTATGAAAGATGATGGCCCAAAGTGTTGTCTTGTAGACTACCCAGACGAGGCAGATGGGATGTTCTGACTTTCACTCTCACCACAGCCTTCGAGGTCTCTCTGGGGCATTCAGCATTCCCTCCTTTGGCATGAACGAAGGCTGCCGCACCCCTAAAGATGCCACTTATCCAACACACCTGTGGAACACATCTGAGCAGGACTTCACAGAACATATACCAAGGTTTGTCTGCACTGTGACCACCTGTATCATCGACAAAAGAGACGCTGCCTATCTCTGCTCACTCAACCATCCCATCAGTGAATTTGTAAGCTGCAAAGTGACCAGAGCTGGTAAAGGAGGACGGTTGGAGAACTGGGCAAAACCCACAGCCCCAATACCAACCACAAGAGGTAGTGCCCCTACCCCATCTGCTGCTGGCACATTTAGCTACAGTAACTCTCACTGTTGTAATCCATAGCAATCTCACACTTGAGCATAACACAGTAGAAGGCTGGCCACCATCCCACACCATCAGATCTGCCCAGTCACACCGCTGCCTGTGCCTTCTGCTCCTTGAGACAGAGTAGGAGCAGAGGGGGTGTGCTCTGCAGAGACCTGAAATTGCAGCCTTGTTTTTTTGCCGGGCCCTGTCACAGCTCCTGCTGAGCTGCCTGTAAGAAAGAGGAGACAGGAAGGACAGAGCATGGACAGGAGGCAAAAAGTGCCTCTAGTGACAATTTTGCCCTGAGAAAAGTGGTTGTGAAACAAATTCCCCTCTTTGCAGTGTGTTAGCTTTGGTGTAATAACTTCAATAAACTCAACTGGTTATGAGAATTGTACAAAAGCATACAAGCAACATCACTGCTTATAAAAAAAAAAAAATCCTTAAAATCGTGGAATTATATGATTTATGACAGGCTTGCACTCTCTCCCACTGCCACCCACCTCCCACCCACTTTCTGGCACTGGCTGCAGCCCACACTACTACCAGGGACGCAGGGGAGAGCAGGGACCGGGGGCAGACGAAGCGAAGGGGCCCAGGACGAACGCTAAACACCACGTGTGACTGAAAAAACTGATGTCAATGAATTGCAGACAAAAAGCAAGAAAAGCTGCTTAAATGCATACAAATTAAAAAACAAAGTAGTGTTATTTTGCACAGAAAATGTAATCTGACAAAATTAAAAGCTAAATTCTGAAAAAACCCTCTCAGTTTCACTTGATCATTTTTGTGTATGGAGAAGTTCAGTAGTATTTTCAAATAAAGCTTCAAGTTTAACTGCTAAAATGCTGAGGATAAATTTTGTTTAGAAACAACATCATTTCATAAAGAGTAAAGCTTTCTCTGCTTGAATAGGAATAGTCAGGTATTGGAGAATTTGTATTAGAGGAGGACCCTAAAGCTCCAAAAATTAAATGAGTAAACTTATTAATACTCAGAATGAAGTAGTGCACAATCTAAGCAAAAACTGACCACAAGATTTGCCACAAATAAACCGATTTATTACTTTTTGGCAAGTCCCATACAGCATGAGCAAGGATCTTTCACTCACTATATTAAAACATTATTTTGCTTTATGCAAATTGTAAACATCTTCAACAGGACAAACTGTTGGTACAGGCATTCCACAATTCTGACATCTTTTCTCTGTCAGTTAATCAAACAAGAATGAAAACCTAATAAACCAAAGAACTGTTTTCACAGGGTATCTATAAAATGCAGCACGTGCATTTCGTATCACACCAATTCTAAGCAACAGAGAAGAGTATTTCTGATTATTATTTTCAGTGAAATTCATAGTGGTATTATGAATAGAGACACTTTTTCCATACTGTTTCCAGTATGGAAATATCCAATTTTTTGTTTGACATTAAAAACATTGTTTTACACAATCAAGGTAGTAAAGCAAATTCTATAGTAAACCAGCTGCTATAAATACAGCTATATTTGCTATACTGTATCAGATAAATAAGGATGTAAAAACTCCTGATCTAGTTAATACTTTGTTTTCCTGGCAGGCACCAGTATAAAGAAGTCATAATTCAAGTTCTGCTTGTCCAAAACCCCCTGCTATAATTGGCTGATTTTTTTTCCTCCTCCCTCTCTCTCAAAGTGCTTTAAATCAGACATAATCTGATCCATAAAGTGAACACTTATCTCCTCCTTCTTAAGTAAGAGCAGATTTTTCTTTCTAATTTGTAAGTCCCAGGAATGTCAATCTGTGGCTAGCTTTACTGAAGAACTACAAGATGTGCACTGTTAGCTCATAATCCTCAAATCAGGGCAAAGGTATTTAACTTGACATGAAACGCTTTTCTCCACCCAACTCATCAGCACTAAAATACAGACAATTATCATGTTATTGACTAAAGCTTTTTTTTTTTTTTAAAATCACTTCTATAGTTGAAAAACAACTGCATTACAACTTTGGTTTCAGTTTGCTGCTAACTTTGGAGTCACATTTACAGTGACTTAAAGACAAAAATCTATGTTTCTAATGTAAAAAGTCAAGCTATATTAAAAAAAACAAACAACCACCTTTCAAGTCTCTGCATCATAAAAAGCAATGAAAGTAAACTGAATTTTTCTGCAGATCACCTTTAAAGTTACTCACAAAGCCCAAGCTGGTCATTCTTACACCTGTATGCAACCAGAGGTTTTAAACATTATAAAACATCACACTTTAGATCACAAAGTGCTTAGATCAGCAGATCCATAAATGATGAGTTCAGATTAGTTTCACTACCTGAAGTGAGGGCATTGAGGAGCTTTTTGTTTATAACACTTCTGTATCATAGAAATGCACAGATGAAAGACTGCGAATGATAAACAGAGTTAACTTGCATCAATGTTATGATGTATAGTCAAAAACAACAATGCTTTTCCTACAGATTCAGTACTAGGAACAGCATCAAGTGTTCAGTTCCCACGTCAACCTCCAAAAAAAAAAAAAAAAGTGAAGTCCTCAACCTTGGTAAAAATCTTAGATGAAAGTCTTCAAAATAAAAATACCGTACAATTTCTTCAGCCAAGCAAGACATTCTACTATTGCATTTGCCTCCAGCTCTTCTCTGCTCAAAAAGAAGGGATCCCTACTACAGCGTTAAAGCTAGATCCTGATAGAACTAAAGAAACACTGTAGAGGACATTCCACTAATCAAAATAAAATCAATTCTTTTCAATGCCTTAACTCTTCCATGATCATCAAAATCTGTCAGAAATAGTGTAACAGGAACCTTCAGGTGACCTTAAATCTTCAGCAGAAATGCAGATTAACCAAAACATTTACTACTCTGTATTTTCACTGCAGCCTGGGATAAAACTCTATTTAAAAAAAAAAATCTGATCTATACAGCCACCATTTTAGAGATCATCTAAACATGATTCATACCAACAACTTCAAAATACTGTTGTGTGGTTTTGGTTTGGTTTTGTTTAAAATCAAGAGCTATTTCTGATTTATAGTCAAACCTCGCATGTCTTTTTTTTTATTTTTAATCCATTCCATTTAGTTTTACTTATCAGTCTGTCTAGGAATTGTCTGGAGCCCAATACATCAAGACATAACTGTTATCCATGTGGATTTATGACTTTTGTATGCTAGCTGCCGTTTTCTGTAGCTGCATCTGTTAGAAGTTGTACAGAATTGTAATGTTCTCCTAATCCATAGGCATGTCTCATATACCTAAAAAAAAAGTTACAGAATTAGTGTTCACTGTAACTAAAAGTATATGTCATACGAAACGTTAACAGCACTGGAAGATAGCTTAAATAAATTCAAATTTTAGCAAAGAAAATGTATAGGGTCATTAAATAGGAGACTATTAATAGAGACAGTTTTTAATTCTGACAACTTCCAGGCACAGATTGATATAAACTTTGAAGAGAAAAAAAAAAGTATCCTGCTGCATCTTATATCAATTTACTATTATTTGTTAATTATCTAACAAGTAAAATGACCTCATAGCATTCCATAAATCAGTGACTGAATCGTTCTTCAGACTAATTGTCAGCATTTTAAGAACTCTAATTAAAGTATCTTCAATCACATACATAATTTCTGACCTGCAAGATCATTATTCAAACAGCATTTCAACATCAGATATGTAACAGAAAATAAAAGATCAGGTGAGAATCAAAGCTGAGCCCACTGCTATAGAAATAAATGCACTAATTTTACGAAGGGATAAAATTACATACTTACACAAGTATTATTGGTTTGCCTGAATATTCTTCACCAACAATAATGGGAGGGGAATCCATTTGCACTACTTCTATAGGTGTTTGCAAAATGTGCGACAGAGCCCTTAGCTTTAAAGCATAAAAACAATTCAGTAATAGGATTAAATCCAACGTAGGGAGGAGAGAGGAAGACACAGCACTTAATTTTAGCAAACAAGAGTTGGGGAATAACATTTCAAATATTGTTAGAAAGTAATCTTTATTAAAATAAGCAAAAATATTTTAACTTTTTAAAGTTTAATTGAAAATGGGTTGCCTTAAATTAATCATTGTTTTGATGATACAACATGGGTAGCATTGGGCTAGCTTCAGTAATTCAGTAACTACTCTTTCACAAAACAATGAATAAGACAAACTAAAATAACTATGTCATGTCTCAAGCTCAGGTTCTGGCTTACATTACAAAAATTTAACATTGCTCTGCTATAGTCAGCTCTGCTACCATCTTAATTCTGCATGATAAAATACTCTCCCCACTCATACTGTCAGTCTTTCTAATGATATTTAGAACTACGGAATTCATTAACTTGCATGTCATCAAATACATCGGAACAGCAGCACACCACCAGAAAAAAATACTAATTTGGGAAAACAAATTGTAACCATAGGAGATAAACTATTTATGACTATGTTCCCTTACGCCTTCAGTTATTCTTTCTTGAGAAACCCTTTTCTGAAGGTATATTCACCCACTTCAGAACTTCGCAAATAAAAATTATCAATACAATACTTACTTCCAGCTGACCACCCCATGCAGCTGTATTTGCTATATCATCACAGTATTTTTCAAACTCCTCTGCGGGGAAAGAAAAGACAACTTTTAGTACTTCTATTATTTGAGAAGTACATCTGAAAATACTGACTGTACAATGAAGAACTAGAACCAGAAAAGTCCAAACACATTATACAGGAAAATACGTATGTTCACTGAAGACAAGGAAAGGAAAAGAAAAACACCAGAGGCCAAAAAAAATCCCCGTTACTGTTTTAGAAAGAAAAACTAAGACTGAAGACAGGAATAAAACCAAATATGGGAATAAAAAGAAGTACAGGTTTTTCTTTTAAACTTTTTATTCAGGGAATTGTAAATTACAAGCATGAAATTGCATACAGTTTTCTTCCCATTAAGTTTTAGAGGGTTTTGTTTTGAAACTCTAGAAAAGAACATGATAGCAAGTAGTATCCTTAGTTCTTATGTCAGCTAGGTGTCAGGTATGTTTTTAAAATCTTCTAACTGTATGTAGTTCAACTGTTGGTTTCTTTTTTTTTTTTTGATTTCCAAATTAGATGCCTTGGTTTTAACCTCTGAAGTATGTATTCCCAAGACTTCGTTTGTTAATAGCTAAATAAAACTTTTGTAGATCATGCTGTAGAGAAACCAAGCTTTCAAATTTATAAATTACAATCCTTGAGGCTTCTGGACCCTATGAATAGATTCTGATAAAGAAAAGAATAGATTTTCTGAAGACTGCTCAGAACTGCTTTTCTTGCATTCCCCGTATAACAGACTTAAGAGACATAAGAAAACCACAACTCCCTGCTGTTCTGCAGAACTTCATTCAGTCTTCTCTTTACACATTTAGCCTGTGACAATTATCCTGTCAACATGATAAAGACACCTCCTACTTCACAACAGACCCCAGTCACCAAATGAAATCCCCAGCAACAATTATTAAATGAATATAGCAGTAAGTTAAAAAAATTGTATAAAGTCATTTGCATGGTGTTCCAGACACGCAGTAGGAAATTAATAAACCATGCATTGCTCATATAAGTAGTACATAAATCCCATTTAATTGCATTTACTCAGCCTACAGCATTACTCCGCACTAAATGCCTTTACACTTTTTAGTTTAATCTGTTTACAAGAAAGAGCTCAAAAGGCCTAGTATAACAGTGAAAATAAAGGGTAGAATAAGAAAAACCATCTATTCAAACTATTATAAGAGAAACTTGCTTAAATTCCAGTCATTTTTAACAGCTTTCCTACGTAAATGGAAAACACCAATATAAAAGTTGACAAAAAAATCATCCCTAACCTGGTAGACAATCTGTTTATAATACAACTTAAACCACATCCCAGAACATGATTACCATAGAGTAACCACCAAGTTCAGATTATTATTATTTTTTTTTAAATGGGGGATAATGTTTGCTAGATTCCTTTTAAAAATATAAATTACAAATACTCAAGGGTACCAAGTTCCATAGCGGATCATAATTCTGTGTTGCATAGAACACAGCCAAACCACCAAAGCGACAAAGTTCAGGAACAAACATCATAATGGGTTAGTCCCAATTCAGCTGTAATGGAGATCAAGAATTATCAGAAATAGTTATAACAGTTTTTGAAATCTCTTATGCCACAAGTCTTACCTCTGCTATACATGTCTCCAGTACTAGGGTTTGTAAGAAATGGCAGGAAGTCATCGAAGTGACTTTGCATATACTTTGCTGTTTGGTTCCTCAGAGTTGCAACAGTCCAGGAATTTTGGCGATCCTTGAGCTGATCTTCAATAGCTCTGTACATGCAATGGCCATCTGAAGGGATCTGTTTAATCTCTAAATGCCTTGTTGCCAATAGGGAGGCAAGTTTCTGATTCTCAAGATGTCTAGCACCCGTTAAATTTTCTATTTCAGCTTCAGCTATCCTTTCTTCTCTTTCTTTCTCCAAGGCAGCTTTTTTTTCCTTACATTAAAAACATAAAAATTATATCAAATGTTAAAATTTACAAGATGCTTGTACAGTTCTTGGCTTAGTGCTTGCTTCTAATTCTTCAAATGTTTCCACAGATATGTATGTACTGAGAAAAGTTCTCCTAAATCAGTACTACCAAATCTTAAAGACCTCCTAAACCAAAACTGTAGCAAACGGTAAGTGACCAATATATCCTAACTGCTTCTGACACCACCCCCAAAATTATGTGACAGGAGAAATCTTCATTATATCAACAATCAAAATAACACTTTACAACACCTGTACAAAGGCTATTAATAGTAGTCATTTCTTCAGGATCACCTATTTCACCACACTGACAAACAACTCCATCATGGGAATTCTAATTAAACAACAAAAAAAAAATTACTGTTTCATAATAAGTGTGAGATCTACCACTTACACATAAGATTGCACAATGGCACTCATGTCATGAAACTGAAACTCCCTCGGGCTAGGTACTATACATCATAAAAGACTGCTCCTAACCTAAAGGACGGATAAGAATGCATACTTAGAATAATAGAGGGGATGTAATAATACATAACAAACGACTTTATAGAATGCTTCACAAGTTTATGCTTAACTTAACAAGGCAGTAAGAGTCAAGGTAAATGAGTAAATAAAAAAGGAAGCAGTATAGGGAATAATCTTTTCACTTTCACGCTTAAACGTCACCACAAATCAAGACCAGGCTGGTTTAGGCGAACACAATATAGGAAAACTAGACTAAAGAGTTTCTAGTCTGCCTAGACACGGTGCGATGAATTAAGAATATGTTTTTATCATGTTTGTTACAAGGCAGCTCTGCAGTAGTGATCATGTAACAGGGGATGGACTCTGCAGTAAAGTAGTGCTCCTCCGGCCCTGAACCAACATTCATGCAGGTACAACGAGAATGTTAATCCATCGCAATTTAACATCTGAAGCTTAACAAGATTTGACCCTAACGCCTGGACACCAGGTAGTGTTTCTTAACAACTCAAAAATTGACAAGAATTTCAGTATTAATGTTCTTTTGTAAAATGTGTTAAGTTCTACAACCTGCATATTTTCCACATAGCATTTTACATTAATAAAGTAATAGAATTAAAATAATGTTCTTAGTGAAATTATTTAGAAAAAAAATTGTTTTACATAATTTGTTCTTTCTGGCTCCCATCTCCTGACCTATTCTGATTCTCAGCTCATGGCTGAGGGTAAAAAAGTGTAAACTATTTATAAAATGCTTACATATCTCTAGGTAGCAGCTTTACAGATTTTCAAGGCACCAGTAGGTACAGCATCAATACTGAATTAGCCAGGTAATGTCCCCTGCAAAATTGTTTAACTTTGGTTATTACAGTTAATTTTAAGTGAATATAACTTCAGTCAAATATTTGTAAATTTTTTAAATGTTGTCATACCCGCCTCTTCTGTGCTTTTGATATTCGAGGATGCTGGACCTGTTGCTCTACTCCTTCAAGCTCTAAATTTGCAACCCCATCAGCTATAGAATCCGTCTAAAAAAGAAAGAAAAGAAAAAAAAAAAAAAAGGAGTTAAACTTTCTTATTAATAAGTTAACTCAGATGTGCTTCTCCTGAAAGAGTTTTCTGTTTCTAGGTAATTCCAGGGTATATTTATAAAGTTTAACCACAAACACCTGTGTATAGCACAGAACCCATCACAGCCAGAAGTAAAGCATTCCACATCCCAAACCACTGTCACTCATTTTATTACTTTTTCTGTACTCTCAACAAAGAGACAGTTATGAACTGCACATCTCAAATTTATTCTATAGGCTCTCTTACAGGCTTCCACACCAAAGTGCGAACACTGTTTACTGGCTGAAAAGGGAAAGTTTTCCTCACCATACCAGCTGACTGAAGTACCCAAACAGCCATTGTCAAGTTCTGTGATGATTAAAGCAGGAAATGGCTCCACTTTCCATACCAAAGCATAACAAACAGTTGGAAGAGACAAGGAGTTGACACTTCTCAAGAAAAATAACAAAGCCAACCCCAAAATGGTATGAACTAGATGTCACCTTTGGAAGCATGGACATGTTTCAACCCAAATAAAAAAGCTGAGAAGTGAAAGAAACCACACATCTCAAAACAAAATCCTCTCAGGCAAATCTATGTCCAGGGCAAGGATTTCAGCTTGAACCATCCTCCATCGTAAAGTTTTGACAGCTCATTTAGCAAAATAAAATAAACTCTTGAATCTAATCTTAGAGACAAGAAAACAGAAGCATCATGTTTAATGCTTATGCATTAATCATCTGCTTAAGCATCTGATTAAAAACTACAGCAGAAGACTGTTATAGGATCATAACTCTCACAATTGAAAACTTTTTTTTTCCCCCCTCACAAGGATTCTCAGTAGATGCTTCTCGATCAGGTCTATCTCCCTAAACGTCATTCAGAAATGTTTTTGCTCTCGTTTTCAAACAAAAGTACACTCTGCTTAATTCTTAGGTTACTAATCAGAAAACAGCTAGTCCAGAAAGCATCAGGCAGGCAGGCTTTTGTTTGTTTCTTTACAGCCCAAAGACACACATTGTTAGGGAGACACCTAAGGAGATCTATGAGCATGGAGCACTAGCTTCATTCACAGATAACCGTAATGCACCAGTTCAGCCATAAGCTCTATTCCTGTTTAGGTAGCACAAAGTATATGAACAGGCCCACTTGCACTAACGGTCTCTAAATTCAGGCACATGATAAAAATAGAGTTCTTTTCAGTACTGGTTATACCAAATTAAGTCTGTGGATTGCAAATTCACTATGACAGGAGTTTCCAATGCTCTAATTATTATGTTATGAGGAAAGGCTGAGGGACTTGGGTCTTTTTAGTCTAGAGAAAAGACGACTGAGGGAGGATCTTATTCATGCATATAAATACCTAAAGGGAGGGTGCCAGGGGCGTGGGAACAGTCTTTTTTCAGTGGTGCCCAGTGATAGAACAAGAGGTAACGGGCACAAACTTGAACATAGGAAGTTCCATCTTAACATGAGGAGGAACTTCTTTATTTTGAGGGTGGCAAAGCACTGGAACAGGCTGCCCAGAGAGGTTGTGGAGTCTCCCACTCTGGAGACATTCAAAACGTGCCTGGATGCTGTCCTGTGCAACGTGCTGTAGGTGACCCTGCTCTGGCAGGGGGGTTGGACTAGATGATCTCCAGAGGTCCCTTCCAACCCTGACCATTCTGTGATTATATTAAATGCTAAAACATAGATTAATTTTTGTATGTCACACAAGTATTTAATAATATCTGGTTTACTCATTCCTGCAGCTAAATTTGAATAATTCTAAGCCTCTGTTAAAAATTAAGTGGTTTGCCATCAAACAACAAACCAGAAGCATTTAAATATGTAGCTATGCTGCCAACATGGCAGAATAGTAGCATTTAAGAAGACAATTCTCATCATCACAGAAAATGCCTTCTTACAAAAAAGTCAGTTACACTGTTGACAGAACTGCAAGACAAAACACTGCATCAGTCAAATGCCTATTGAATGCAAATAATACTCTGGTAGTCTACATAAGATAATTAGAGTGACAACATAACAGGAACTTACAAAAAAATAATCCTTGAAGACAACTGAGCTACTAACCTGGCCTTAGGAGCAAAACCAAATACTGCTCAACAACAACAACAAAAAAAACCCACAGCTAAATGCCCCTTCTAGCAATACCTACTCACCATAATGGCTGAATCTTTCCAAAGACGAAAAGAGTTACTAAGACTGGGAGAAAAAGGAGAAATACTTTAAAGTGTTACTTCATTATAATTTTTAAAAGTTAAAGAAGCCCTAACAGAAATTTTATCTGCACAACTTCAGCTAAAGTTAAGGCACCTACCTTATTCTGCTCAGGTGAAGTTTCCTTCAGCTGCTTCAATTCCTCCTTGTGCTTCTGTTCAAGTTCTGCCTCTAGTTTGGCAACTTCATCAGCCAGCTGTTTTCGTCTCTTTTTGTCATTCTTGGGAACAGCATTTTTCATGCCTTGAATTTTTGCTGTTAAAGAAGTAGTGTAATAAAACATTACCTCTAAATATAGACAGTCATTGCAGAAAAGAGAACTGCAAGTTATACAGAAATTTTTTTTTTAAAAAAATCAACTTATCAGTATGTTTTAACAGTTTAGCTATGAGACTGCCCATTACAATCATCATTTTTTAAAGCAGCTATATTTTTCTTTACATATGCAAATATTGCATCCGAAGAAGAGAAAAACTTGTGCAACTTTACTATTATAAATACTTATGAACTCATCAACGCAGCAGACCTCAGCCTGTTGCCTTCAAAAAGATTATTTGGGCATTGAGATCTCAAATGCTGTCATAGGAAAGGTGTGTAAATTTTTAATCACACAAGTAGCAGATTAAAAGTACAGAGTTTAACTGCCCTTAAAATAAAGCTTCTCAAAGCAAAATGGGAATTCAAGAAGAAAAAAAAATTCAACTTGCTGAAATTCTGTAAGTATTTTTAGGCTGTAAGTCAAGACTTTATTTCTCAAATCATAGAATAGCTTGGTTAAAAAGGATGTCTGGAGGTCATCTAGTTCAGCCTCCTGCTCAAAGCGGGGCTGAATTCAAAGCTACATCAGGTTACATTATTTTAGATTGATCTGGAATTTATTCAGACGACTGCACAAAGTCTACAGGGATGAACATTCTGCAAGCTTTCTGGGAAGTTTTTTTTCCCATGTTTAACCATTTTGTTATGAAAATATTTTCCCTTCTTACTCCCATGAGGATTTTTTCTTATTACCACCTTCAGCCGTTGTCTCTAGTGTATTCTCTATGTTTTACTTTGAAGAGTCTGGGTCCATCCATTAGGCAGTGGAAACTACAACCAGATCCCCCAGTCTTCTCTTCTGCAGACTGAACAAACACAGCTTCCACAGCTTATGCCATTACATGAACACACCCTCCTAGCTCTCATCACTTCTGTGTTCACTGTTTTCGAGTTACACCAACAATTATTTAACACCCTGCTCACTACTCATCATCTGCACGTTTTCCTGTCCTTTGCCCTTGACTGACACAATTGAGCTGAAGATGATGGTGATGATAATAAAGCTTTTCAAGAGGAGGCAGCAAGAATGCTCACACAGAAAGATTTATGTTAAGCATTCAGCTCATAGATGAATCAGCTCAGTTTGGCAGGCAGAAAAGCAGTTTAGTTCACAAAAATTAACAAAATGGTGGAGAAGGAAATCCAGGACTTAACAGGCACACACAAATACACAAGGGGAGCATATGGGGAGTGGTAGAGACAAGGATCATCAACCGGAGACGTTGGATTTTCAGAGGCTGAGATGCACCTTATGTTAATTCTTACAAATAAACTGTTTTGCTATCTGTAAAACAGTTAATCATTGCACTTATTAGGAATGTATTTTTCAAGTAGGAAAATGCATGCCTATAGGTCACCTGCCTCTTCTTACTGGGAAGGCTGGGGCTCTGCCTTCTGTATACCCTTCCCACCACCTTTAGGTACCAGAGGACTGCAATTAGATACCCCCTTATCACCTTCTCTAGGTAGAAAAACCCTCTGTTCCTCAGCTTCTCCCAGTCAATGTGCCATGTGCTCCAGCCACCTGACCACAATGCTTGATTCCTACCCCTCTTTTCAATTTCAACCAAATTTGAGGGAGGAAAAGGCATCTCAAAACAGTAAGTTCCTATAGATATAATGATAACATGCAGCCCAATAGTCTCTCTCGTCTTCTTTAACCCTCTAACTGATAAAAGGCTGCAGATAGGCCCATTTCATTACATATCATAAGAGCCAAACATGAAAAAGGCCATATCAATAAACCAGCAATAAGAAAGGTTTAACATAAAGGTTATAATAAACTATAAAACTCAACTCAACAGAATCCAGCTAACAGAACTACTTAATTATATCAATCTGCTGTAACAGGGTAGGTAAAATGTGGCTCATGAACAGTTCCTATGTAGCCCTGCAAGACCACACAGGTTGTCTACTCCAGACACTTTACTGTGGCTGGACAGAATCATAGAATGGTTTAGGTTGGAAGGGATCTTAAAGATCATCGAGTCCCAACCCCCCTGCCATGGGCAGGGACACCTCACACTAGACCAGGTTGCCCAAGGCCACGTCCAACCTGGCCTTGAACACCTCCAGGGATGGGGCCTCCACAGCCTCTCTGGGCAACCTGTTCCAGTGCCTCACCACCCTCATAAAATTCATTTCAGACCAATTGCACTTTGAACGAATAAACACCTGCCTGGGCAGCAAGGACCCTTATGCAGGCTTTTCAACCTAAAATTCCTTACAAAAACCACACCTTCTTTAACTCAAAAAGTCGCAAAGTGATAACATGATGTTAATGGCCTAGCATTACGGCAGGGCTCTCAAGGCTTTGTCGGGCTCCCAAGATGACAGT
>NW_009650064.1:8109659-8126671 GCF_000708025.1 Charadrius vociferus
CCCCGCCGCCCCTCCTCCTCGCGGTCCCCTGGGCCCGCCGGCTGGCCAGGCGGTCGCCGCCCCCCGGCTCCTGAGCCCGCACGTTACGGGCCGTGAGCTCCGGTCGTAGTAGGAAAGGGAGGCGGTTCTCTCGTTCTCGAGTTGTGAGAGCAAACAGGGGAGGGAAAAGCCGTTTTTACGAGGAAAGTGATCTCCTCCACCCCGTTGTTATTTCTGTCCCCTGACAAAAATAACCGCGGAGCTACTTGCGGTATCTCCTGCCGGATACGGGACTTCTATGGACACGTCTTCACTAAGGAAAAATGCTAAGTTGAGCTCAACTAGAGGTAAATCCTATTAAAGAGGAAGGCTGGAGGTGAGAAAAGAAATGGTTGGGTGGTTTTTTTTCCACACGATTTATCACGTTGAGGGGGGGAAAAAAAAAGGTACTTCACCTGTTCGCTTTTGTGCAAAATACACAGTGCTCTGTGTGTGTGAAAGTTTTTTTTACCTGAAGTTACTTAAAGGTAAAAGAATACCCAGAAAGACACCCGATTTTCCAAGTTGTGGTGTTTGTGGTTTGTGTCTCTTCACCGCTGCGAAATTACATCTCATAAAGTGTTACACTCTTATTACAGTAAAATCCAAACTTCCTGGCTGGAGTCAGATCCTCACTGCAAAATGGGAACTACAAATTCTTGTCAAGTGCTAGTGTGGACTGAGATGCTTTTCTGCTCAAGGCAGTCACCAACATTTTGTCAAATGTTCACTTCATCTGGGCAAAATATAATTGGTAAAACTTTAATATTTTAATTGGGTTTAAAATTATTCAAATTGAGCAAAAAGCTTGGTAATGGAAACAGTAAATTTGTGGTTAAGTGTTACGGCATTGCTATTATGCTTTTACATTCTTATCAACAGGTCTTCTACAAGAAGTACAGTGTCAAGTGCAAAGAAAGGAAATGGATCTAAAGCAGAATCATAAGGTGATGGCCAAACACTCTTGCTGTACAGAACCACCCAATTTTTAGACCTCCCTTTACAATTCTGTTGAAATGTAAATAATTTCCAGATTTGTATATCTGTACTTGGATGTATAATATATTTTACCCGTACCTCCACTTGCTTTTTCCAGCCTGTTGGAATAAAACCAGATCACAGACCAGCTAGAAAAAAAAAAAAAGTCTTATCCAAAAGCAGTGAAGGGAGGGGGGTGGCCTTTAGCTAGGAAAATAGGTTAGCACTGGAAATTGCCAGGGTGTCTCTATAAATATTTCTGTATACTACCAGCAAATCCAGAATAAGGACAAATCTGGGTTAGATTTGCCTTGACTAATGTATATATGTGCTCTCTATCAGTTTGTCAATGACATCTGTCCTCACCTGTAGGTGTATATGAATATACTGACATTTAATACATGTTCTTATAATGCTGCATATTGAAAAATAATAAATACTGGTTTATACCTTCTGCATTGTAGTTTCTTTTAGAACTTTATAAAATTACAGCAAAGAAAAAGCCGTTGTCTTTTTACCATAACAAGACACTGTAATCAAGTGTTCAGACATAATACCCAATCCCATCCTTCAAGCAGGCTGAGCTCTCCTGTGTTTTGGTGGACTACAGACTTAAATCTTTCAGAAAAAAGGTACAAGAGGCTCCTTCCCTCCAGAACAACTATCCCCAGTCAAAGGGGATACATCCAGGGAGGTGCCTGTAGTGACTAGTGGTTTTAGTCCAGATTTAACAGTAATCCAAAAGAATATAGAATAAATAGCAGTGACCAAATGTGAAGTGCTAAGTGATGGTGGAGGTAGGTTGATTAAAGTGATCTTACGATACGCTAGCCGCATTTGAACAACAGCTATCTTAATACAGTTAAAAGTTACGCAGGAATGGAGATTTTAGGGCACACTAAGTATGAGATAGTACATTTTAGAGAATAGCGGTGCAACAAATGCTGGCGAGGTCACGCTGCACAGCCAGCTAAAGCCAAGTTTCCTCTGCTGCCATGAAATCTAGAATAAATGAAAGCGATTAATAAGAGCACTACCCTTGCCAGCAGCAGGCCACAGGCTCAATGCCAACTTCACAAGGCCCCAGTCCTGGCCTGCGGGGCTTGTTACCAGCCTGTGGTGAGAACCTGGCCTGCAAACTGGAGCTTTCTGCCAGGCAGCTATTGTGAACTGGAGTTTAACGTGGGATAACAGCAAAGGCCTTGAAAATATCATTGAAAACAGAGGACCCAACATTATAAACAACTAACTGATGGCCAGCTACTGGTTGAAAAAAAATGCAACATAGCAAGTTACGAAGACAACTGCTTTGAGCACGCCACAGGAATGCAGCAGCTGAGCAAGAGAAAAACAGCCAAGCACCAGGAGGAGGCATTTGCTGGGACCTGCGAAAGTAACGCTCTCCAGTATCACAAGGTACGTGTATGGCATAGGGGTGGAGAGCAAAGGCTGCCGGCTGTTTGGAAAGCATCTTATAAAAGGGAAAAAAAATTCATTTGAGGAAACCGTCATCATGGGGATGTGTAGTCGTGGTGGGATTGCTAGGGCTGCAAGAGTGCTACCCGCTCTCCCTGCCTGTGCCAAGGGCCCTGATGCTCCCCCCTGCGCTGCCTGCTGCAGGGGCCCTGCCTCTCCCTGCCTGCCTGCCCCCGCATCCCTGGCTCCTCAGGGACCTCTTGACCTGCCAGCTCATCAGGACCATCATGTACATGCTTTTTTTCCCCTCCAAATGCTGTGTGTTTTTCCTCTCTGGCAACAAAACACTTAAATAAAGCCTTACTGCATGTAAGCTCAGCTTGACAAATTATGGTTCCTGGGTAGAAAGGGTGGTTTAATAGGTAAGGTCATAACAAAATATAATGCTTAGGAGCTGAAATGAAGAAAAAAAATAACAATAACAACAAACTGAAATCGGATGTAACTAACTGTGAAGCACTTTATCTAGGATGTGATAGGTTCACTGTCACACAAGTCTTTAAATCAAGACCGAATGCCTTCCTATGCATATGCAGTAGCTCAGCTCTGTTATAGACTCCATGCAACCAACATTTACTAACATTGTCTCAGAATTCAAAATGAGACTGGATTACCATAACAGCCCTTTCTGGTATTAAAATTTATGACTTCATTAATCTGTTTTGTAGGAACTTGAACCTCACATTGGAACCAATGATAGCTGTAAGATGCTCTGTACTAACCACAGTCTGTATCTTAAACGCTGCCAAAATTGGAATTTGTAGAATCAAGGGGCACTTTTGAAATGTGACTGAATATTGCCAGGAATGACTGAGGGTTACCTTTTGTAACAGCAGACTTGGATGTTGAATTAACCAGCTGCCATGTTCTCTTTGTTACATATTTCTTTTCTGGGGAGGAAAACATAAATGCCTATTTAAAAGATTACACTTTGAGATGCTTTCTAGTATCTTTCTCCGAGTGGTTTCCCGCTGTTCAGTAAGCATGCTGAAAATCAGGATGGTCGTTCATTGGTCTGTTATAAGTTGGGATAGGACCTCTGGTACTTCTGCCACTCTCTAAAAATCAGACTTTGTTTCTTCGGTTGCAAAACTAATAAGCTAAGGCTGTCTAGCAGACAGTTTTCAAGACAGCAGTAAAGAATATCCAAATCTTACTTCAGCTAAATGATATAAAATGTTGGTCAAGCAAAGAAGGTGTCTTACTACTTTTAGGTAAGTGTGTATCTCATTTCCCTCTGTTATCTCCAAGATGTTTCTTGCTGAGCATTAAAGTGAACTGTAGACCGGTTGTAGCCATACACAAACCTCTTAAAGTGGCTCTGTTGTTTCACTGATTTTGTTCAGATTTTTCTGATTTATGTACTACATGACCAGTCAATCTGGGTCACTTGGTCCCAGATTTTGAAGCAAAAGAAGCTAAACTTTCCTTTACTTATTGTCATAAAATTGGCTGGTAGTAAGATTTGCAATTATTCTACATGAATTCAAGAGTATAAATGACCTTGTAATGAAACCTCCATAGAACATGAGGATCAATATGCCACGTTATGTTTGACACCTGAAATCTCCAAGCGTGGTAATATGTGCTACATATTGTTGTCTGAAAGTTCATGTATATCTGTAAATGAACTTGCTGAGCTTTTCCTGATGTTGGTTTATGTTTGCTGGAAACAGTGCTAACAGACTTTCACAGCGGGACATCTGCAGCTAAGATTCCTCATCTGTGAAACTGTTTTCTGATAATTTTTCAGCACAAATCTGACAAGCGTGAGGACCTAATGCAAATCCAATTACTTAATAAAATCTTTAATGAGTCATATTTATCAGTTAAACAAAATAGTGGGGTTTATTTCTGGATTTGACAATTTGGAGCTCACAAAGCCCAATGTATTTACCTTTTCTATTTGTAGCATTATAAGGTGTAAAAAGAATCTCAGGTCTCTGCTAATGCAAACAGATTCAGGGACACTCATTATTCACAGTTATCTGACGAATGCTGGGATGCAGAGAAACTGTGGCTGTTACCTGGAGACATCCTTGATTTCTATGAAGACTGCTATTGAGGAATCGGTGTGTTAATGGTAGCACAATTTTGCCAGCCTCTGCAAGTGTATTGTGAGCTTTGCAGTGTTTTGCTTTCTTAAATCTCAGCAGCTGGAATGGTGAGATTTCATGAAAACCCATGAGTCTGGATTTTTAAGCAGTTTTCTTGGCTATATGACTGAGAGATGTGACCTATGTTTGACAAGAAGTGACTTGAATGCATCCTAAATGCTCAGTAACAATAAGCAAAAAGATAAAGCCCAGCTCTTCACACTGCTTTTCAGCAGAAAAAATTTAAAAAATTGGACACTTGGGATTTCCAGTACTTAAGTACAGTCATTTAATGCATTCAGCAGAGACTGTCAGTCAGGTTTCACAGGGTTGGCAGTGACTGTCATCACATTTTGTTGGTGTAGTCTTGGCAAGAATCTTGGCCAATAATCCACGCTCTGCTAAACCCCTTGAAGCTGTTGTCATTTTCACTATGGTCTTTATTTACTTTCCAGACTGTGGAGTTGCCAACTATAGCTCCTGTCATTGCTTTGAAACAATGACAGAGTGTGTCGCGTGTTAAGCAGACATTTTTTTGCCAGGTAATCTTTCCAGACCTCATGATAGCAAAAGAGAACACTCCTTAAACTGCTAAGAAGTATAACTGGACAGTTAGTATAATCTCTGCGACTCTCAAAGTTGCATTCAATAGTAAGCATTCCAGCTAAAATTGTATTTTACTTGTACATACATGTCCAGACAAATACATGGCTAAAAACTTGTACTCATGCAATTGTATTCATGTAATATAATTTCTCATATCAATAAAATACAATTACACCTTAGTCCAGACCATTGCTGTCCAGCATACAGACGGATGGAATTCTCTCCATCATTGGCACAACTCAACCAAAAATATCTGTCAACATCAGACAAACTGCTCATGTGCTTGGGCAGAGAACCAACACATGCATGCATACTCAACAGCCATGGGGGAATCATAGAGGGGTTCAAGAGTGAACCTGCTGGGTGACAATCCTAAATGCTGGTGGTGTGTGAATAGTTTCAAATCCCACCCAGTGTACAGACCCCCACACATTTAGATCTGTAAGTAGGACCTACAATGCTGTGCACAGAACTCAGAGCTAGGACTAAGTTTTTGCCCTAGTAATTTAATGTTTGAGCACAAAAGTGAGGAAGCCACCAAAACAGGTCCTTAATTAGCTTTGATATCAGAAACACCTTTAGTATTGACATGGTAGATAGTATGATTACCAGAAAACTTTTATCCTCAGATTCATTTTTTTCCAAGTTGCTTGTCAGCATGCAAGATTGCATCAGCAGCCCTGGCACTGCTCCAGCTGGGTACAGCTGGTTCGGCACTGCTCCAGCTGGGTACAGCTGGTCCGGCACTGCTCCAGCTGGGTACAGCTGGTCCCGCCGGCTGGTGGAGCATGGTCTGGCCAGGGATGAAGCACCAAGCCAGAACCATCCTCTAATCCCAACACTGGGCTGCAGTCACCCTCCACAGGGCTGAGTACTGGAGCCCACTTCTAATGCTCTCATCTGCTGGGTACCCGGGGAGGGAAGAAAGGAATCTGCCGAACTCAAGTGCCCTAAGGACAAGAAAAAGACAAGCAGAAGATTCAGAAAAGGAGTCTAGAGACCTGGACATGGGGAAGGGAAAGGGGAAACTCTGACTGAGAGCTGTGAAAGGAACGTTGACCTAGAGGGGTGAAGGGTGGAGAGAGAGATCATGGCTGCAACAAAAGGAAGGAAGGCCCGGAGCTAGTACAGAAAAGGGGAGAGGGAGTTGGAGAAGGCGTGTTTGACAAAGGGAGGGGAACTTGGGGGACAGACATTTTAATAGGGCCTGTAGCAATAGGACAAGGGGTAATGGCTTTAAGCTAAAAGAGGGTAGATTCAGACTAGATATAAGGAAGATTTTTTTTTACAGTGAAGGTGGCACAGGCTGCCCAGAGAGGTGGTAGATGCTCCATCCCTGGAAACATTCAAGGTCAGGTTGGACGAGGATCTGAGCAACCTGATCTAGTTGAAGATGTCCCTGCTCACTGCAGGGGAGTTGGACTAGATGACCTGTAAAGGTCTCTTCCAAACCAAACTATTCTATGATTCTATGAATTTTAAAATGAGGATGAACAATGGGACGAGGACTAGTCAGAGAAGGAGACAGGGAATCACTGACCCCTATCACAGATAGGTGGAGTTGGGAGATAGGTCTGGCAAGAAGCAAGGTTGCAAGAGGAAATTGGGATAAGCTGAGTGAGAAGCCAGAGAGAATCAAGGAATTGTGTATATGGAGGTGAAAAGCAAGAGGTAACACTGGGTAGGGGCCTGGAGTGGAAAACCATGAGTACTAGGGTAGGGGAATGGTTAAAAGAGATTAACAAAATGGGTGGACGAACTCCAAAACTTTGTAGTGCAATCCCAAAGTGTGTGGGCTGCGCAAATATTCTGATTGACATGCAGAGACATTGCTGCACACACTCCAAAGAAAACTATCACCCTACATTCAACATTTACAAACAAAGAGCTGATTAAATAGTTGATGAGTTTGGCAACAGATTTTTGTTTGCTTTTGCGGCATGTTGGAGTAAACACCCTCTACATGGCATGATTTATGACTGAATTGTGGAGAGGGATGAGATGGAGTAAGACAACAAATGATAAGACAATGAGCACAATTCAATTATTTGAAAAGGTGCAGAATGTATGAAGGATACAGCGCCTGGTAAACGAAGAGAATAGGTCACAGGACTCCTAAAGCTGTACATTACAACTATGGGGCTGCACCTACAAAAGCACTACTTCAAACGTTTCAAACCAGTCTTGGTACATAACATCAGCCATCATTCAATCCTTCTCTTAAACTGCTTCATGAAGTTTTATCTCCAGACTCATAGAACCTATTAACAAGCACCTGCCAGAGCTCTCTGTACCTTTGCTGTGTATCATGAAAGACAAAAAAGAAAATCCATCAGTTTCCCCAAAATCGAAGCAATACATAAACAAAGCTGATGTGTACTTCCATTCATCTTATTAAACATGTCAGAAAAATCCTTTTACATACTTAGAAGAATGTGATACTCACAGAAACAACCGACATTATTCCTTACAGGTTTTGGGTTTGGGGTTTTAGGGTTTTTTGTTGTTTTTTGTTGGTGGTGGTGGTGGTTGGTTGGGGTTTTTTTTGAGTAGGAGAGGTGCTTTTAGCACTTGAATCTGTGGCAGAACTGAATTTTCCATTTCCTTGGAAATCATTAAATCAGTGCCTTTGAACTCCAAAACTCCTCAACTTGGGGGTTGGACTAGATGATCTCCAGAGGTCCCTTCCAACCCTAACCATTCTGTGATTCTGTGATTCCAATAGCATGCTCTCAAAAATATGTTGGAGAGTTGCATTCGATCTTGGTCTGTCATCTCTTCTAGTAATGTGCCCAGAGATGATGCCATGTCTGATCATTGTCAGATGATAAGGAGGTATCAGAGAACTCAGATATTATAAATTTCATACAAAAGCCTGGGGTTTTCGTTGTGGGTTTTTTTGAGGGTTTTTTCTTTTGTGATTTGTAATAGATAGCATACTAAAGACCTCAAATGGTACATCCGGTCATCTGGGAGGAGTTGTGGAAGGAAGGCAGAGCTGGAATTGTACTTGCTGCCTGCAGGAAATAAGGGAAGTGGAAGCTATCCATACTGCTATATGCACATTAAATAGGAGCACGATGCAAGGTCTTCCAGCTCCGCAGGGAGAAAGCAAAATACTATAATTTAAGTGAGTAACCTGACAGCAAGATCACAAGAAAATTAAGTCATTGGCTTCCAAAGCTGATGCACACCAAAATAACTTTTGCAGAGATACACTGGAGCAACTATGTCTTTTTTTTTTTTTTTACCCACCAGATAAAAAGATCACAGAAATCATGTTTCATGCATTATGTGCTGAGTAACAATGTGCAAAGACTACATACTTATTAGGTCTTCATTAGGAGAACTACTTATAAAGATGCTGCAATGGCGTTAAGTGCACTTATTTCATTGCACATTTTTTTAGCTGTATGGATCTTGAAACTTGTTTGTATTACCAGCAAAGGCATTTTTTCTATTCAGTTGTTACCTTAATTACACCATTTTGCATTTGTTCTCCTTGTTATACATCCTGCATCTTTTCCCGACAATTTTAACATTGGTCAATTGATAAGGATAAGTAGCTCCTGGCTGTTTTGACCTTTCCCAGGAGAATATCGGGTTTTATATCAAAAAGCTGTAAATTATTCTACTGCTGAAGAACATGATACTATTGGCATGCTTCTCACATCTTTTCTATCAATGGGAGAATAACGTGTGTTTCCACTTTTCCATTTTCAATCTCTACTGATAAGATCTAGATACAGACAAAAAATTGCTGTTATTTTTATTCTTATAGTGGGAAAATCAGCTTTCTAGTAGCTGGAGTCCCTCCAGGCTTCTAATTCATCTGGTTTCTCATTGCTACTATGTTTTGCCATTAATTACAATTTTCTCTGTATTGGTGGCTGTGATTAGACTAGCAGTTCCCACCCTTGCATCTCATGCAGAGGCACACACAATAGGACTCTGTATCTGTAAAACTAAATTGTTTCTTTATGAAAAGAATCAATTAAAGAGGTTCTGCGGGTGCAGCCAATATTTAGATGCAAACATGCAAACATGCAAACAGTTTAATTTCTGGGTATCTACAGTAAACTCATGCCCCCTCAACCTCTTTTCTTTCCCATCCAGTTTTGTGGAGGTTTCCTAACTCACAGAAGTCTTGCAGAACCCCGAGTCATAGCAGAGCCAAGCTTGAGGCACCCGATGCTCTTTAAGAATTCCCTTCAATCAGATTTCCAACATCCGCAACACCTCTTTTGGCAGCTCCCAGTAGTAAAGCTTATCTTGGAGACAGGCCATCACCAGCATTTTCGCTCCCCCAGCCTGATTTCAAATGTTTACTTCCAAAGCGCTGGAGATTCAAAGATTGCCAGTTGAATATGACTCGCCTTGATCACGTTTGAGCACTATGTTATAAAACGCAGTTAAGTTTAAAAAGCAGCACCACGCCACTTCAGTCCACACAATCCATATCTATGTGGAACAGCCTTTGCAATATAATTTGCAATATTGTCATGAACCTACTAAGCATTAGATCATCAGCAAAACTGCTACTTACCCGAAATAGAGAGTGATGCTCACATGAAAATAGTTAGAGTAGCAAGCCTTGACACTCTTTTTTATTCTCCTGAATGAGTTTCTTTATGTAAATCACTTCATCCATTCCTGAAATGGAGCAACTCTTTAATGAATATATTGCATGAAATGAGTTCTGGTTGAAAGCGTAGAAGGCTGCTCATTGAGACTGAAATGGCAAAGGGAATTCAAGTCAGATGATTAATTATCCAAACTAGAGTTTGACCAAGATGCTGCTGTTCTTGTGATATGTGTCATGGTATAGCTCATGATCAAAAGTTGTCGTAACCTTGACTTCAGTTTTAAACTTTCTTCTTTATACCTAGTCTCCACCTGGTACCAGGAGCGTACAGCAGCTCCATTCTTGCTCAGAGCAAAGGGTGCCATCTACTGAAGCAACAGAAGTAACTTTAGATCTTTACCTATTTATCTTGGATGTATCTTATCCAGGTATTGACTAAGCCTGGTGTTGCTTGGTTTCATGACCAGACTCAGAGGCGTTTCTGGCTAAAAAATAACTACAGTTGAAACTGAAAAAAAAATAAAATAATGCTCGAATAAAAGTGTAAGACAACTTTTTCCCTCTTGTTCCCCCAAGCCCCCCACCCTCAGAACTAAAAATCAGAGATCAGATGAAAATTGAATAGGATGCCAACATTTAGAAGTGTCTAAAAATTTAGAAGTACCTAATGATCTCTGTCATATTCATCCATTCAATAACAGAAAAGAAAGTAGAAAAAAGGAATTAAAAGGTTATTCAAAAGCTACTAGTACAATACCATTTGACTGACATTAGTTAACAAGTGGAATGATTTTACAGAAGGAAGGGATCTAGATACAGGTATTATTGAGTTGCAGCCTCTGACAAATAATAGAGGAAGGAATCTTGAGTATATGTAATGTGATTAGGAGGAGAAGAATATATTACATTAAGATTTTTGAATGTGGCTGATATCTTCAAGATGACCAAGAAAGTGCTTAGCAGTTATGGTAATGCACTGATATGGAGCTGGGCTGAAAAGGAATTTAAAACCTATAAACAATTTTCCTGCCAATCAAGATTATATTTTCCAATGCCAACTGGTTCTGAATTGAGACTGAAAATTCCTCTATTATTCTAAAAATAAGGTTAACTAGAAATAGCACCAAGACTGTAAAAGAAATGACAGATGTGCAATCAGGAAAAGATGATAACAAGAATAAGCTTTACAAGAATTGCAATTCCAGCTAGGAATAACAGAAGCTGTCTCCTTTTGTGTAAATGAAGACATCTTTACTATGATAATTTCTGTCTGTCACAATCTACTGTAGTAAAATTAATGCAATCCAGTAAATTGCAGCTTTGTAACTGCAGCCTCTATACATAAATTTGCATGAGTGCTCTGTAGTGACAGGAATAGACTATACAGAATAAAAAGTTGCCAAAAATAGACTTGTCTAGTCACTGGCCAAATGCTACCCATCGCTTTTGGGAACAGAGGGTGGTGACAAGCAGAGGCTATGAGTGCAGTGAGCATGCCCCTTCCCGCTGCTCTGGTGTGCCGCTCTCCTGCCTTTGTAGCCCTGCAGGTGGGTAGCAGTGGGTTGGAAGAACAACCCCTTTCTGCAGCATTAGCTGCTGTCGACCTCCTGAGTCATCATTGAATAATACAATGTTCTTTGTCTGTGTTTTGCCAGTGGGAGGGTGACTTATCACACAACCGCAACGGGATGAGCAGTGTTGATGGCACTAGAGATAAAATCCTTCTGCGCATAAGAGGTTCATATTTAGTTCCTGTGCTCTATAGACCTACTATCTCATTTCTGCTGTACAGAGAGGAATCAGCCCTTTCCCAAGTACAGATAAATATGGAATTGTATGACATCCCCATTTTCATGGTGCTTGTATACTTTGGCATGTGAATAAATGAAAGACACTTATATTAAAAGAAAAAAGAAAAAAAAAAAAAACAAACACAAAAACATCCCAACATACTAACAGTTCCAGCGGTTATGACACTGTTGCTCATATCAATGTCAAGTCACAAACATATCTTGAGTCAGAAATCTGAGTTAGGTTGTGGCATGGCACAAAGGACAGAATGACAGAATGACAGAATCGTCAGGGTTGGAAGACACCTCTGGAGATCATCTAGTCCAACCCCCCTGCCAGAGCAGGGTCACCTACAGCAGGTTGCACAGGACAGCGTCCAGGCGGGTTTTGAATGTCTCCAGAGTGGGAGACTCCACAACCTCTCTGGGCAGCCTGTGCCAGTGCTCTGCCACCCTCAAAGTAAAGAAGTCCCTCCTCATGTTAAGAAATGTTTTCAAAAGGCTTACCCATCTGTCGAAATATGCTCTCAAATACTATCCTCGATACTGTATCATAGTTCCAATATTAGCTTATGTTGCTTTACCTTCCCTGAAACCACATATGCAAACCTACAGTTAGTTATTTTTACAGCTGGTGCTAATTATTATATCCTGCATTTCCTACTATACAGAGTAATGTAATTATGTTTCTCAGACTATGTACAGTATAAAATTTTATCTTGTCATAGACTTGATCTTGCAGCACAGGATACCTCTGCAAATGAAAATCAGAGAGGATTTTGTGTACACGGTATATGCTGCTCCTATGCACAGAATCACAGAATGGTAGGGGTTGGAAAGGACCTTCAGAGATCATCCAGTCCAAATCCCCTGCCAGAGCAGGTTCACCTGGAGCAGGTTGGACAGGAACACACCCAGGCGTGTGTTGAATATCTCCAGAGAAGGAGACTCCACAACCTCTCTGGGCAGCCTGCTCCAGTGCTGTCACCCTCGGAGTAAAGTTTTTCCTCATGTTGAGATGGAATTTCCTGTGTTCCAGTTTGTGCCTGTTGCCCCTTGTCATGTCGCTGGGCACCACTGAAAAGAGTCTGGCCCCATCCTCTTGACACCCACCCTTTAGATATTTATAAGCATTGATGAGATCCCTTCTCAGTCTTCTCTTCTCCAGGCTAAACAGACCCAGGTTTCTTAGCTTTTCTTCATAAGAGAGGCGCTCCATTCCCTTGATGAACTTTTAGCCCCCCGCTGGACTCTCTCCAGTATTTCCCTGTCTTTCTTGAACTGGGGAACCCAGAACTGGACACAGTACTCCAGATGTGGCCGCACCGGGGCAAAGTAGAAGGGAAGGATAAGCCCTCTCGACCTGCTGGCCACGCTCTTTTTAATGCATCTCTCTGTATTACAGTTTTAAAAAATAAGCCAGGTTTTGTGTTATCTTACTGTGCCTCTTTCTACTGTAGCAGACCTGAGAAAATGTAAGTATAAGCACTTTTCCTTCTATTGTTATTCAACATACTTACCGAGTAACAGAAGAGAAATTCGTTTATTTCAGTAACACGGGAAAACAGACATTAATACAAAGGCACAGAAAACAATCTCAGAAAGCTTTGGTCTCAATTTATCTTCTCCTTCCCTTCATGGCCATATTCAATATCTGATATCTCTAGAAATTCAGATATTTTACCAGTTAGCCATAGACCATAGCCAGTTCCTTCAAAAATGGTTTGAACTGACAAAAATTCTGCAAACCTCTTAACGCAGGTTTGTATTCTTCACTTTTACTGTCTTATTCAATATCAAAAACAGCAGTAGATGGGCTTTTCACTGTTTTCAGCTGTTCTCAGGTAAGATTGTACCATTCAATTTCTTTTGCTACAAGTGAGATGTTATGTGAATTTGCATAACCCGTGTTACACCTGAATTTTCTTTTTCTTTTTTAGCTTTTAAATGGTCAGGGTATTCCTCTGTGCCTTTGAACAGCTCCTATCACAATGGATTTAGGCTTGCAGTCTCTAAGCATTATTACAAAAATAAAAATAACAGACAGATAAAAGATCATTATTGGAGGTTATTTGTTCTTAAATATAACACATAAATTTGCAAGGTTACCTGAAAAAGATCTGTAGAACACAGACTCCCTAAGATATTTTTTGCACTTAGGCAAGATTAACAAAGAGTTGTAATTGTTTATAGTATTGATACACAAATACTTTTGCATTTGACAATGAGCTTCAACATTTGCAGTGGTTTGTCTCACGCTAAACTGGTTTGATTCTTTCTTTTATCTAGGGAAAATAAAAAAAATAAAATAAACAATGAGGATGATACTTTCAAAATAAAGAAAAATAAAACTTGAGCATTACCAGCCTTCTCAAAAGATCACGCTAAGCATGAGAAATTATTAAAAATAGTAGAAGAAAATATCTTATACCCTGTTCGTTTTATGTCTCTATTTGATGTAAGCCTTGTTAGTGACTGATGTGCTGCCTTGCTCAGCCCTCATTTATTTGGTACAGTTCATATGAAACAACCCAACTTTGGGGCAGGACAGAGAGATACGTATGTGATTCAGTCCTGTGACACAGATGAAGACATCTTGCGAAACCTTCTGTAAGGCTGATCTCAGGGGTATAGTTCGTTCATTTGCCTGTGCCATTTTCAGAGCTCTGCGGCAGCATGTTTTCAGTTTACCTGCACCTACAGAGACATTTTCCATGGAGACACGTGGTTGGATCCACACTCATCATTCAGCCTTTACTGCTGGGAACCCACGACCTGTTGGCATGTCTATGTATGGCAGCATAAACAGGTACCACAGTACAAGAGTGAGGCACAGTGCAGGGTGCGCTGTCACTCACCGGTCAAAGGAGCCGAGGGACAATGAAGCCAAGTGTGGAAAACCACCATGATGTGCCATGCACTGCGGCTTGCGCTATGGCACCGAACTCGAGTAGTGATGTATCCTCTGGGTAGTTCAGTCACAAGCAGGGCTGCTCAGGGCAAAGCATCTTCCCCACTGGACAAGGCAGGATTTTCATAGAAGGAAAACTGCCCGGCAGTGTAATTAAACACCTATGACAAGGCATTTGTGTCCAGAGGAAGAACAGGAAGAAAGTGGCAATTCCTCACTGCCTAAGTTGTCTTCAGCCTGCCCCTATCTGATGTTTGACTTCTTCACTTTACAGCCTGAGTAACACCCAAAGGAGGTTTGTTACCAGCCGAGTGCATCGCCTTGTTTCCCACTGCACCTTTTGGTACCCGCTGTTGTTACTAGCTGGGTCCATCCAACATCACACGAACACTGCAGCTAATGCTCACAGATCTACACCTCAGGCTGCAACGTGTGAGTTGGAAAGTCCTATAGACTTTTGGCTACCTTAAATGCACAGACTCAAAATACTGAAAAATAGAGCCCGATGACTGAACCATTACCTAATTTCTGCTATTTAGACTATTTAGCAGCTCAGGTTACCAGGGTTTAAAGTACTCTGGCAAGTCAAGTCACAGGGGCTGGAGGAATGCATATTTTTTTTTTATCCCAAATGGGTACTTATTTAGATGACAATCATATTTCCCAGAATAGGTCAGCATGCTGGGATGCTTAATAACAATAATTCTCAGCTGTATGTGCAGGCTTGAGCTGTCAGACTGAGCTGTGACATAGCTTTCCCTGTGGGCCCCTGGGAGCGACTGTAAGGTTTTCAGTCGTCTTCTGAGGCACAGAACAGCAGTTCGGTGGAGAAGGAGGTCCCACACAGACAATTTGCTGTAATTGCAGTGGGATGGACCAGGCATTGATAGAACTCGCTGCTGCCTTCTTGGCAGCTTTAACAAGATCTAAAATCTTTTCTGTCTCCCCAAACAAGATAAATGGTAAAGAAACCTGGTTGCAAATGCCAATTCCTGCATCAGGACTCCAAAAGAAAGCCTAAGGCACTGTACTTGTTGAAAATGGGCAAGATCATGGGCTGAAAATCTCCCGAAGATATGTCCTGACCAGTAATATTAATGATCTACTTTTGACCTGCCAAAGTCTGCCTCACAGTACCTCATCAAGACAAAGGATTTGGGGGTGCAAAACACCTGGAGCCTTGAAAATCCTCACAAAAAAAAGCTTCTAAGTATTGATTTGAGCTTGAGAGAGTTCTTTTTAAGCTGACTGAAAACTGAAAGCTCAATTTATACCAAAAAAAAAAAAAAGCATCTTCCAAGTTAGTTACCACATTTTCCAAGGGAAGAGCAGTTTGACGTGGCATGACTGCATTTCTTGTGTGATGAAGACAGTTGGTGTAACACAACCAAGCTGCCTTATAGCACATTATTCCTTACATAGTAACATCAGAGGTCACTCAAATTTGGTCTTTATTTCTGCAGTAAATGACAATGTTCAAAAATGCAATTTTGTCCCAAATGAGAAAGAATGAACAATATTTAAAATTTGCCTCAAAATAAAACCTTTTTTTTTTGTTGCTTTGGAAATATCAAAATAATCTATGAAAACATTGTGCTTTGCCATCACAATATTACCATACCTTATTAATTCCATATGAGAGTTATTAAAGAATTCCATATTATAGTTATTAGAATAAAAATGAATCATTTAAATCTTACAGAAATAAAACACATCAGCCTCCATTTAATTTAATGATTTGATTATTTCTCAGAGACTCTCAAATGCATCAGTCTTTTTGTAGAACGGTTTGACTTCCTAGATTAAACATTTTTTGGTGAGAAACAGCTCACGCAGAAAACTTTCAGCATGATACAAGAAATACTATTTTATTTTATTTTATAAAATGCATTATTAAAGAAGGAATATGACCCGCTTGTGAATTCTCAGCCCACAATCTCATCTTTACCCAGTTCTTACAAAAACATCTGCACACCTGCCACGTAATGCACTTCAAGAAGGGGCTTGGCTCTGGGTAACGTCGCCGTGGGGATGCCGAGTGGCACTTGGCTGTCATCTCTGCCTGTGTACAAAGTAACTGCTTATCTTCTGGTTTTACCACAGCCTGGCAATCTCTGACCTACGGACAATGGAAGGAAACGATACACGGCTGACAAACATCTGTCTTATTTCAATATTGGCTGAAAAATTCACCAGGGAAGGCTATTTTCCCTCTTTGCTGGAGACTTCCAGATGGTGCCCGAGTGGGCTGTCTAGCAGAAGGAAATGAAGTCCTTACGTCCTTAGAGAGCTCAGTGACACGAGGGGAGAGACTCCTCGGCTGAGCAGTAGATTTGATACCGCGTAGATTTATCTCCCCGCGTTTACCGTGCCCTTAAGGGTGACCACCATTTTCACACCCCAGTGGGTACCATGCCAGCCGAGCCCCTCACCACCGGTCTGCATCTTCACACTCCCGGAAAAGGCGACTGGTAGCGGTTAAATCAACGATAGCACTTCCCTAGTATTGATATTTATAACCACAGCGTTTCAGACCAAAAATAAAAAAAAAA
>NW_009650064.1:8127930-8168202 GCF_000708025.1 Charadrius vociferus
ATTAGGCGCAGGATTAAGCAGAGGATGCCGAGCGCCGCACGGCCGCGCCGGGCGCGGGAGAGCCGCCGGGGGCGGAACGCGGAGGGACGTGCGCGGGTCTCCCTCGCGTCTCCCGTGGAAGTGGGGTCACCCAGCGCTGCCGGTGGGTCCCCCGGCCGTCACCCACCGGATTTAAGTCACCGAGGGGCTCTGCGCAGGGCGGCAGATGAAGTCCAAAACCACTAGGATGTCCTTGCAAACCCATTTCAAGGCCATAGCTGGTTTTGGCTTTGTTTTTAAAGCCGGGCAGATACTGCGGTTACAAATCTAGCATCGTGGCTTAGCGATATGGTATTAACTTTCTTTTACAGGCTTAGGGAAATCATCTTGTTGATCGATGCTGAATATTTAGTAAGCAGTTTGTTGTTTTTTGTTTTTCAAATTTCACTTAGAAAATACAAATCGGGAGGTTTTCAAAATACATTAATAGATACTTTTTTTTCTGCGGTTGAACATTTTAGAGCAGAAAGCAAGTGGGGGAGAAAGCTGAAGGAATCAAGACTAAATAAGATTAGTGTAGCTTTGCTAGCAGTAGCCTTTAAAATGTAAGATTACAGTCCTGATCTCACTGATTCCAGTGTGTTGGCCCTTTCTTAAGGATTTTTATATAATTGCATAGTTTTGTTACATATATATATAACTAGAATGCTATGAGTAAGCATCTGTCTGTTTTGAATAATATTTAAACCTGTAGCAAGCTAGTCCTCTTTGCCTTGATATGAAAATATATTTCAGTTAGTGCTGTAGCTGATGTTGAATGCTCACTTTCATTTGAATTGTACAAATACTGGCCTGAGAAACAGCAGGGGGTTTTGGTGTTTTTTGTTGTGGTTTTTTTTTTTCCAATCAAATTGTGTAGGGTTGGCATCATCCCTTAAGTTTTGCAGTTTAAAGAAATCTAGACATCTACCTTAGTTCAAGGTTAATGTTTTAATTCTTAGTAGCCCTTGTCCTGTAATTAGTATTTTTGCGTACATTTTAATATTTTTTTTTAAAAAGGTCTTTATAGATTTTAAAAAATAATGAAAATGCATTGGATCAGTGACTGACTCTTGTTTGAACCCAGGGTAAAACTCATGACCTGGAAACAAGGTGGACCCCAAATGCTCCTTTCGGTTGGTAGCTGTGTCCCGCTATACCTTCAGTGCGTGTCTGTATAAGTCCTGGTAACTCGTTTGGCACCAGTGGTAGCATGTGGCGCTTGAGATAAATGGCTTGCTTCCAAAAGTGAGGAGGAACTGTAGAGCTTTCTAAAATGTCAGACTTCTCTTTACAAGTTGAGGAACTCTTGTTTGATCAGTCCACGAGCAAGTGTACTAGGGAGCACTTCAAAACTGCTATACAAAACTTCCAAAAAGATATCTGCAGAGCAAAATTTTGTGGAGCTGTCATACGGACGGGGTGGCTCTAGTTTCCTTGCTCTGTCAGTTATCCTTAGTGAAAGGATCTATGGAGCTAAACAGTGTTTTAGCTAATGAGCAGTCTTTATCTCTCTCCCTAGTGCAAGTCTAGCCTAGAGGGAAGAAGCATTTTTGTAGGGAGATGGGGTTTGCTTCCAAACCCCTTTCTGCAGAGCTTCCTTGCTTAACATTGCCTGGCTGGTGTGGAGCTGGAGAGGTAGAGGAAGGAGGAAGAAGCCCTTTGCACTCCAAACTACCACCTGAATGTACATTAATAGATTTATCCCTGTAATTATGTACCGTGCCCAATATGTCATCCTGAGCTTTAAATTAGAGAGGCCTTGGTTTGAAAGTAGCCTCCTCTCCCCTTGTTGGGCTGCAGCTGAGACCCAACTTTCCACATAGACAAAGGGCAAAGGGTGGGACCATCAGCTTTGCTCCCTGTAGTAGGGTGCTTATTCAGCACTTTTTCCCTTTTTCTTTTTTTTGGGGGGGTGTGGTGGTTTCAGGCTTTCTCAGTTCTTAACAGTTTTCTCAGATCTCTGACATAGATCACTAACTCCCCCCCCCCCCCCGGAAAAGAATCATTTTTTTAAAAAAAAAAAAACAAACAAACAACACAATGCAAATAAACAAAATGAACTCCCAATCAAACTAATTTCTTACTGACCCAGGTAAGCTGTAGTGGTTTCTACCCTTCAAATCCCCTTAGGGATTGGAGCGTCTCCCTTATGAGGAAAGGCTGAGAGAGCTGGGACTCTTTAGGCTGGAGAAGAGAAGGCTGAGGGGAGACCTTATTATTACTTACAAATATCTAAAGGGTGGGTTGAAGGAGGATGGAGCCAGACTCTTCTCGGTGGTTCCCAGTGACAGGATGAGGGGCAATGGGCACAAGCTGGAACATAGGAAGTTCGTTCCAATACACGGAAAAGCTTCTTTACAGTTCGGGTGACAGAGCACTGGCACAGGCTGCCCAGGGAGGTTGTGGAGTCCCCTTCTCTGGAGATCTTCAAAACCCGCCTGGATGCAGTCCTGAGTAATGTGCTCTGGGCAGTCCTGCTTTAGCAGGGGAGTTGGACTAGGTGATCTCTAGAGGTCCCTTCCAACTCTGAAAATTCTGTGAATACCAAGGGAGGAAAGTGCACAAGTACCACAAGGAGTTTTGAGGGTTGAATATGTGCTGTCTTCTACTGCACCTCTGTCCTGTGGGGGTGAGGAGGGTGTCATAGGTTAGAGCCAGACGTGCTGCATGGCAGAGCACTCTGCTAATCTTGCTGAACTAATTACTACTGATTTTTATTTTTTTTTTTTTAAGAACTGATAATAAAGCTGTAAACTGGTATGTCAGTAGCAGGAAATTCAGTATCTCATTAAACATGTCCTCAAACACCAGGGTTGTGCCTGAAACGTGCCTACCATGCAGTCATATCCAACACGATGGACCTTTATGAGCTGTTTTTAGATGTTATAGTTAGCCTGAAATTCAAGCTGCCAAAAAATCCCTCATACCAAAGTACATATGTTAATGTTCTTTGAAACCCTTTTTATTAAGGGGTAATGAGCAGCGAACACTGAGACGATGCCTTTATTTTCCTTTCAGACACACACACACACACACACAAAAAATACACTTTTCTTTAAAAATCTTCTTGATGGCTTTTGCTGGTTTGGTTTTTGGAGCTCTTCCAAATGCACTTTTTCTTTAAGCATGAAGGTTGCAGGGCCAAGATACCTCCGGCTTTCTGCTTCATAGCAAATGTTATTTGCTGCAGCACTGCTCTGAAAAGCAGCCATTATTCACTTGCTATCTGCAATTTGCTGAGCCAGCAGGACAGGAACGGAGAGGCTGCTTACCTGGAAGCCGAGCAGCTCCTGTACAAGGCTGGAGAGGTGGTTGGTGGTGTTTGTAGGTGCTCGCATACCTCATTTAACCAACTTTCAAAATCCTAAGAGTTGTCACTTGCAAGTAGGGTATAGAATATTATAAATGTCTAGAAGGGTATAGTTGCCAATTGTTAAAGTCTTTCAGGATCATGGAAAGCTGAAAGGCTGGAAGGCTCGAAGCTGGAATTGAACTGTAGGGGTGTCTTAACAGAGAGTTTGGTATTATGTCTGCTGGACACTCCTTTTGTTTTATGGCTACCTAGTCTCCGAGCCAGAAAGTGCATCAGCTGCTCGCTGCGGGAGCAGTTAGGCAGCCTGCTTACAGCCAAACACCCCCCTCCAGCAGCCTTGACTTTGCCATTCACAGCTAAGGCACTGCTGTTCCCATCAACCGCATCTCAGCCCTGGTTTCCGCAGTGATCTCCTAGGCTTGAGATTGTTTCCAGTTGCCAAAGTGGGGGTTTGACTGTTTGTTTTGTTTGTTAATATCTTGTAATATCTCCTCTCTTGCATGCGGCAGTCTTGTACTGAAAATAGGGTATCACAGTACTGCAAAGTATTGTTTTCCTTAACAGAAAAATGACTGGATGCTGTATTTTCTCAGAATGTAATTCCTCAGAAACAGAAAAAATCAGTACAATCCTCGAAGTTAGCTGATATTTCTTAAGGATGTTGGTTTCTGCAACTGGTATATAAAAGCTGAAGGGGTGAAGTTCACTTGCTAAAGTAACAGAGCATCAGTCTGTGTGATGACTTCAGAATTGCATTGTTGCATATAAGTGAATTTTGTTTCTCATCTGAAACAATCCAAGTATGTTGGATGCGATTCTGAGACCCTCAAGGTCTTGATTTTAACTTCACCTTCCTTCTGCTGCCTCTGTGAGTTAAAATCAAGTACGGGTCCGGATAGTTTGTAGGCCAAGTAGCAACAAGAGAGAGAGGGCACTGAACAGTAATGCTGCTTCAAAGGTTTGTGACAATTTTTTGGATCTGAAGGGCAGGCAGGGGTTCTTATATCCCTCCAGCTTATGACATTCATTTTAAAACAGAGTGAAGGAGTGATGAGTGCTTTCTTACAGGCTTAAATTTAATACTTGGGCTTGTCAGCTTTGATAGCAGCCTGTGACTTCCCTCGCCACCCCTCCAGCAGATACCGCTCTGTTCAGTGCTCTTTGTAAACTGAAAGTAGGTTGATCTCTCATTGCTTCCCTGAAGATTTTGTTGGCTGCAATTATGAAATCGTCTATTGAAGTCCAAGGCTAATAATTTCAAATTATTAGTATAAGAAGTAGTTAACTGTGAACTACTAAATATGCCCATTCTTTGTTTGCTTACCTGAAGAACCTTGAACTTCTCGATGAAATAAAAGCCGGTGCTACTGCGTGCCAAATAGTTGTGTTAATAAGCTCGTGTGAGGTTGCTGTGTTGAATTGTTTTCATTCCATGGATTCTTAAACGGAGAAGGATCTTGAGTGTTTCCACCCGGGTTTGCCATGGGCTCAGGACTGGCGAAGCTGAAATCTGCTCTTCCACGGGGGCCTGAGGCCACTTTATTCTCCCTTGTGTTAGCCTGTTTTAAGTGACTTAAAAACATCCTTGTGCATCCGTGCTTTGGGTCTTGGACAACAAAAGAACTTGGAAACCGTACAAACAAGTTCTGATGGTTCAGTTCATTTTTTTTTTTTTCTTCAAGATAGCAAAAATTTGCTGTTGGTGCGCTCAAAAAAAGAAGCAGTTCATGCCACTTCCTATCCAAGACTTGTTTTCTTAACAGGACTTTTCTGTATTTTTACCTGTAGTATTTGATACCATATGGTAAATAGTTGACTGTGTTTCAGTCTCTCCAGATGCTTGTAAATGGTGGTTATGGCTCTTCTGCCTACCTGTGTCTTGTTTTATCTTCTGTGGTTTTTTTTTGTTGTTTGGGTTTTTTTTTTTTCTTCAGAAGCCAGTCTGTGGTTGCTACTAATCTGTGATGGGTTTGGGTGTTTTTTTCCTCCCTTTTCTAAAGTCTGTAAAAAGTTGGTTTGAAAATAAAGTTGCACAGAGGAGCCTTTTGTCTGATCTACTTTTCTGGGGTGATTTATGGTGTGTTTGTGTTGCTGGTATGCTTCATATACAACTCCAGTTGATGTTCAGGTACCCAGAAGTTGTGGGGAAGGGGAAAACAAATTTATGTTTGTCTTATGTTTACACTAATTATTAACTTTGATTTTTTTTTTTTTTTTTTTTTTTTTGTTTTTGGAGGCTGTGACTGTTAGAGACTATCTTTGCTGATGGTGTTTTAGGATCCCCTGTTTGGTTTTTCAACTGAGATTTCCTGATCTGTTACAGCAGAGCTTCCTCCTCCGTATACTGCCATTGCAAGTCCAGATGCCAGCGGTGTTCCTGTAATAAACTGCCGCGTGTGCCAGTCGCTAATCAATTTGGATGGCAAGCTACACCAACATGTTGTTAAGTGCACAGTTTGCAATGAAGCTACGGTAAAATGGATTTTTAGCATTTTCTTTTTGTGGAGGGAAGGGGGGGGGGGACACGACGTGGAAGTTCTTCCTTGGTATAATTCACGTCCTCACCTGCAAAGGGTGAGTCCCCTTCTGCTGTCCTGCACAGGACCTGTCAACGCAGCTGGATGCTAGCAGCTGGATGCTAGCGTAGGTAGCGTGCAAGTTCAGTGGTGGCTGGCACAAGGATGGTCATAAGCACTTAGAATGAATCCTTGTGCTGTCGATGAGGCTGCGCAGGATGTTTCCCTCTGAGGCAGAGGACAAAAAAAAAAAGATGTCGTTTAAGTAAGTGCCCTTCTGTAAAGAAGGGTGAAACTGGTTTTGGTGGCATGAGGAGAAATGAAGAATTGAATTATATTAAGAATGGAAGAAACAAAGTAACCAGCCCACACCTCTTCATGGATGTGTGCTTTCCTTCTGCAATACTATTCAGTCAATTTGTTAACTTGCTAACAAACCACAACACAACAGTTTTGAAATGCAGAAATTGTAGGTTCTGTTCCAGTGATCGCAGACCTCTTTGCTCCTCCTCCCCTATTCTTAATTCAAGTCTTCAGCTTTTGGCCTCCTGCTTCTATTTTTTTTTTTTTTTTTTCTTCTTCTTCTTCCTGCCAGTTTTAGTTTCAGGATCCGATACTGCAGCACTCCACAGCTACTGGAGGCATTTGCATGAAAAACACTGGATTGGATTTATTTTACGAAAAGGACTTTAAATTATGTCCAGAAAACAGGAAGCCATAAATCTGTAGGAAAACATTCTTTTTTTCACTTAAAAGAGAGAGTGGAGAACCTGCCATTAATACTCACTTTCTGTGCTAATATCTAACGTTTCAGGCCAAACAAAGTACCTTGCAGCTTTTGAGACTTGTGATTTGCTGTATGAAAGGGACCCAGAAACTTGACTCTCAGGTTGGAGAAAGATAATTTCAATACAGTTTAAAATAAGAATACAGTTCAGCAATGTCTACGTATTCGCTTAGTGACTGAGAACCAGACTGTGATCCTTTCACTGTTGAATAAAGCTGTTGTACCAGGCAAGGAGGATTTCTTGATGTTTTGACTTAAAAAAAAAAAAAAATATACTGCTACTTAAGCTCACATTTTAAAAAAATAACTAAACTGAAGTCTTGAATTCTTCATTGCTAAAATATGAATTTTTTTTCATTAGTTTGCAGAATCTATTTTTGTTCTAGTGAGGAAACTTGCACTTCTTTGAGAAGAGAGAGAAAACTTCCAATTTTGTCTTGATTCTCAAGTAAGAGGAACTGTATTTCTCTGTTAGCAAGAACTTGTCACTGAAGTTGTTCTGCTTTGTCATAGTGTTTTTAGGAAAAAAGTGAATTACTGTGGCTGCTGATGTGTGTTCTCTGGTGTGTGTTTTTTTTTTTTGTTGTTTAGCCAATCAAAAACCCTCCTTCAGGGAAGAAGTATGTTAGATGTCAATGTAATTGCCTCCTTATCTGTAAGGATACATCTCGGAAAATAGGCTGTCCAAGACCAAACTGGTAAGAATAAAAAACTGTAAGTGCCTTGAGATAGTGGTCTTTAAAGCAATAGTGCTCTTTGTGTTCAATATTTAAAACTAAGAGAGGTTCAAGTCTGGGCCTCTGTACATGGATGCTTACAGAGCATTACTGAATTACTGCAGAGATAGGTTGTGGTAGTATCAATTTTGAATTATTTTTTTTTTTAAGGTTAAAGAGGAAAAATTTTCTTTTTTTGTATTTAGTGGCAGTCTCAAATGTGTGTTTCCCGTTTTAGCTACTTCATGAGGAACAAATGGTATAAAGAACAACAGCGAAGAAAATAACTTCTTGTTTCTGGTAGTTAACATGCATAATTTCTTGCAAAATTAATTATTGTAAACACACAGGTTGCTCACTTTGTCTGGTTCTGACTGGGGATTTCAGAATGAAACGGGAGAAGGAGCAATAGGTTGTCTTCAGTCCTGTCCTCCCTTCTTTGGTACACTGAATTTTCAGTATCCTCTCAACTTCAATTTACGCATTTGTTGTAACAGAAATAAGTGCAATTGCCATAGCGAGCGTTCTCACTGTTGGGCTCAGGGTGTTAAAGATCCCACTGAGGTAGGAGTAATTTGATCATACGTGGTGCAGCTCTAATGGGAGGAAACTGAGATGAAGGCTAGATCTGCAGCTACTTGAATGAAAGCTATAACACACCAAGTGCCATAGTCACCAGTCTGTTGGCTATTCTGGTTTGGAAACATAGTTTGAGACTTGGGGGGATTTTTTTTTTTAATTTTTTTTAACCAATGCTGTGTTGGGGAAAACTCAAAAACATTCCAAATATTTTCTCAGAGTGACAAAATGTTCATAGGATACTTCAGTTGTAATAGATCCTATGGGAGGTAACCAAGCTGAATTAGAAACTCCTTAATTTTATTAAAATAATTTCAAAAGCATATATCTCAGCAGTTTCCCTAAGATAACCTATGTGTTTGTCTTACCAGAAGACGAGCAAAATTGAGGTACTTTGAAGGAGAGAATGGGGAGTATGCCCTAAATGGAAGGCTCCAGACTGAAGGGAGGCCATCCAGAATACAATTTTGGTTGTATATGGGGAGAGATGCAGTGCAATTTAAATAATGCTTAATTCTTTCCTTCACTTTTTTCATGCTAGGAAGTCTGATCCTCATTCTGCTTTGAGTTGGTTAATTTGGATACTGTTGTTTTGGATGGACGAATTGTATAATTAAACTGGAAACACATTGAACATAAAAGCAAATATTTGCAAACTTTTTTTTTTTAAAGTAAATTGATTGCATTTAGTCAACGTGGGGTGGTTTCCTCCTTTAATTCACTCAATTTGAATGGAATTTTTATTGTACAAATGTGGATATGCTGCTTATATTGACATGGTTGTCAGTAGTGTGGGAAGGAGTATCTGACTTGGTAAGGAGAACTAGGTTATGGAGGAGTCCTTACTCTTTCTACATGTTTCACATGGGTATGTACATTCCAATTCATGGGCTCGTTCAGCCTGGGTATTAAGATTTCATTTTCCTGAGGAGCGTTTCTGCCATATGATGGCAAGTCTTTGATCTCCGCAGGGTTCTGGCTTGTGTGGCTGATCTTACAGTTATAGAGAATGTTTTCAAAACTGAAAAGGAAAACACTTTGGAGGGAGACCAAAACTGGGTGCATCGTCTGTTTAAAAAGCAGATTATAGTTTAAAAGTGGAAAATATTTCGTAGTAACTGAGCTAATTGCTAAAACACATCGTCCTTCTCTTTCGCTGGCTTAATTACATGTATGTCTAATGTTCTTAACACAGTAGACGCATCATTACTCTTGGTCCAGTAATGCTGATCCCAGAAGAGCAGCCAGCTCAGCCTGCCTTGCCAGTTCAACCAGATGGAACTAGAGTGGTATGTGGGCACTGTGGAAACACCTTCCTTGTAAGTAAAGTACCAGATTCTCCTCCTCACCTCACTGTGTTATCCCTCAAGCTATTTGTTATAACCACTTTTAAGGGCATATTGCCTCATCTATGGCATCATTGAGGAGCTAAAGCCCCTTTTGTGCTCATATTACTGTGGATGTATGGTCTGTATTTGGTTATCTTTATATGCATTTCAAGAAAACTGTTAACAGTCTTTCTGTGCGTGCCTGGATAAAGCCCAGAGTCAGTCTTGTCGCTTAGCGATGTGAGAGTGGACGGTGCTGGAAAAGGAAGTTACGCTTCCAGGTTCTGTTTAGGCTTGCAACGATGGTTATGTTCTGCAGTGGCTGAGAGTTCTGCCATTGCCGTATGGACCCCTGAAAGCAGTTTGTTATAGTACTTGCCGTTAGCATATCTGTCAGTTCTTACAGAACCTGAGAGTTTGGGTTATATGCGAGGCTGGCAGTTGATCTTGGTTTTGAATTGGAGCAATGCAAGAATACTCTTTTGCTGTTGAGCTGTTTGCAGTCTTTTATATGGGTAAGGGCCTGCCACACTTAGTTTGATTTAGGAAGAGTCTCTGCAGTACACAAGTGAGTTAGCTTTAGCTTCAGCATCTAGCAGCACTTGAATGTTTGTCAGGTTTTTGAGTTATGGGAAATGGCTAAGATAAATGGTACAGCTGAAGGACCTGCATAGTCACCAGAATGGTGTTACATTCCTGAACCAAAGGATTGTAAGATACATAAAGCCCTGAGAATACTCAAGTGCATTTTGTGAAAGGAAAAAGGAAGCTTAGGGCATGGCACTCTGTGTTGCTTTGTGTCAGCAGTGAGAGAAGGATTCACTTGTGATAGGCTCTGTAATGGAATAGACTTGTGCCTTCAACCCTTTACTTCATGTTTATGGATCAGTGAGGTGTGCTATAATGGCTTAACCCCTATAGTAGATGATGAATGCAGGGAGCAGGAGATGGCTTTTACATTTTATTTTTTTTTAAAAGGGAAACCAGGGGGTTGATTATGAATTTACAAGTAATGTACTATCTGAGATTAAAGAGATGCTTGAGAAATATTCTGTCTACCAATTGTGCCTATATATTAAAAAAAATAAAATGTGTTTCTATTACCCTTGCTGAAGAACAATAGTCTGTAACTGGAGGTAGCTGGAATGGGTTTTCTGTTTGCTTTTTTTTTTTTTATGCAAGTCTATACATGACCTTAACTAGTAAGGACATTGTATGCAATGTAGAATAATGTTACTAAATGAAAACTACTGGATCTATGGAAGAAAAAGGCCATCTCAAGTGCATATTCTAAACCAGGAATCTGTTACTAAAGGTTGCATTTTCTTTTAGCTTTTTTTTTTTCAATACAGTAGCATTTTTGCAGTGAAGTACCTGCATGAGCACTGTAGTTTGATACATTCATAATTTAATTTTGTAATGCAGTTATGTTTTTTTAGCACAGTTTTAAAACTGCACAGGCAAAAGCAATGCTGTAGAACAGTTAGAGTGTTAAGTTTTAATGTGGCTCTTAACACAAAAGATCTCTACTATGTGATTTTATTTTTATTTTTTTTTATTAGGGACAGTCAGTGTTATGAAGTAAAATCCTCATTGCTAAAACTATTGGCCTATCTTTGGGGGCTTTCATAAGCATGGGAGTTTCATTTGTCTTTATCCCCTATTTGCTTTCTGTAAGTGCAGCCCAAATTAATTCTGTAGTTCACACTATGAACTTCTTTAGGTGAACATAAGGGGGAGGGGGGGAAATCCAAACCCATAAAAGTTGGCTTTGCCCACAACTATTAGATTATGCCTTAAAAGGCTAATTCTTCTTATTTGGAATTTCTGTGTGCAACCTCAGATCTGATGGTTGATTTAGGGAACTGCATCATTTTGAACTTCATAGTCCTGTCTGCCAGTATGATGAATTTACCGCTTCATGGTACATTGAAAAGAAACCCACAAAATCATTAGAAACTTGAAGCTTGTATTCTTTTATGCTGAGTTACCAAGAAACAAACCCTGATTTCTCACTTTACACAGCTTTCCCAACACTCTTTTGCTTCTGCCTTTTTCTGTTACTAAGTTTGAGAGTCTGCAAATAAAATTTTCAGTTAAGAAAAATCAGGAAATCATTTGTTGGAGAGTGAGCAGAAAAGCAAAAGAAATAGAAGTGCTTTAGCCAGCCTGGAAACTCAGCTTTTGTGAGGGTATTTCTGCCCTTTGATATCTCTTCATTGTAAATCAAATACGTAGTGACAGATGCATTTCTCTGCAACTCAGTAAGGTATCTTACTGAGTAAGGTACCTTATCTGAGATTTAGATTAGATATTAGGAAGAAATTCTTTACTGTGAGGGTGGTGAGACACTGGAACATATTGCCCAGGGAAGTTGGGGATGCCCCATCCCTGGAGGTGTTAAGGGCCAGGCTGGATGGGGCTCTGAGCAACCTGGTCTAGTGGGAGGTGTCCCTGCCCATGGCAGGGGGGTTGGTTCTAGATGATCTTGAACGTTCCTTCCAACCCAAACCATTCTATGATTCTATCTCTTAGTTTAGTTGGCAGCTAAAAAATAAATAAAATAGACAAGCAAAGCTAGAATCCCCAGGATGGAAAAGTCAAATGGTCAGTTGCTTATTCTGTGTTCTTTTAAGACTGTCAACTTGTTCACCTTTCTAAGACCTTTTTTTTTCCCCGTATGAAAGTGTAAGTATGGGCTGTGCTTTCCCCACCTCTGCATGTGGGGGGTGTTTTTTACAAATTATTAAAAGCATGTTCCATGCTCTGCAGTGCTTAAAATTTCTCTGTCTCAGCTGGGATAATGACATAGTACTGAAGTGGTACTGTAGCTGAACTATCACTAGATATTCACATTTTGTTCATCAGATTATTTTTTTCCTTGGTAACCCAATAGGAGTTTTTTTCTGTGTTAAGGTTTCCACGGTTTCTAGCAGATTTGGACTTCAGACAAGTGGAAAAACTGGTAGAATAGAAAAGGAGGGCAGGACGAGAGTTTAACTGTCCTGCTAAACCGCAATCTGATCTGGTTTGGGCTTTTTTGGGAGCTTCTGGACTTGGGCTGTGGCTGAGTGACTGCTTCTGCCAGCAGTAAGTCATTCCCCACAGCCCCCCTCGTAGGGCCCTCTGCCTGTGATGATTTGTGGCTGTCGAGGCTGAGTGGGCTTTGGAAATTGTGTCAGGCAGGGGAGGGGTGTCTCTGTTCCCCCTGCCATCCCCCTGCTACCATCCTCCTGTCAGAGAGACCCTCAAGGACAAGAAGGCAGGAGCAAGCTACGCAAGCCACAGGCTGTAGGCTATGCACTGTGGGTTGTTGGTTGTGCTCTATCAATTTGATGTTTTTAAAACTAATCAAATACAAAAAATATTTCCTCTAAAATAGTTGAATAGAAAACCCTTTAAATTCTTTAGAAGACTAAGAAATGTTTTAATCTGCAGAAGTATTTTGCTTTCCCAAAGGACCTGGGAGGAGTGGAGTAGAAGCTTTTTTTTTTTGGCAGAAGCAGCTGTATGTAGGGATGTGTATGTATATATGTTGGTTTTTTTTTTTTTTCTCTGTCTTATATTGAATTCATTGAGAACTATTTGAGGCTCAAAAGAATGAAAGTTTGGCACATTCTTCTAGTAAATCCCTTGATGGATGCCTGTGTTTGTACACAGTTGAAACCTTTAAGAGCTCTCCGAAATCCTCATCTGTGTTTCAGTACATCCAACCAGGGATTTGGGCTACTGTTTATTGTATTGTTTCAATGGGAAAAGTGCAGCTTGTGTTGTCGGTAGGGAGCTAAATTTCACGTAATTGTGACCTCAGGTCTTCTTAACAACATGAAACAAAGTTAGGTACTTCAAAGCACTCTGGAATGAGAGTGAAAATACCAGCTTTAAGCATGTTTTAAACTACTTGTTAAACCCACCAAAACTCCAAGAACTAGGATATGCATGAAAATAACCTCTCCCTACTGTGCTAATGTGATCTAAATTCTTGTAGTTTGGATATCTTGTAACGTTTTTGCTTTTTTTCTGCAAATATTCCTGATGCGTGCAGAAGGCATCATAACAGTTAGTGCTTCTCTTACTTCCAGGTAACTCTCAATGAAAACAGATTTTTCAATGCCTCTGTTTTTTTCCATCAATATTTGGAGCCCAAGTGCATTTGAGTTTGCATCCATTAATAAGTAATACCCTAGAAGGATCATTAGTGAGTTACTTTGGAAATGGAGTTCCCTACCCTGGAATAAAACTAGCATACAGAAGTGAAGTTGCATTACAAATGTATAAAATGTAACTCCTGGATTTAGATTTGTTTCTATTTCTGGAATTGCATTTTAAAAAGCTGAAAGAACAGCTCTGAAGAGGCCTGTCTTCATCCCTGGTACTAACAACCACATCATGTTCCACTTTTGCTGTGTAGAACTAAACGAAACAGTAGTTTTTGACAGGGGTGTGGGCAAATAGCTAACTGGCAGGAATGTGGAAGTAGAATTAATGCTCCTAAAATGCATTGCTCAGATGGGAAGTATTACAGCAGATTTCAGTTTATTAAGGGATAAAATACAACTATGCTAAATCAGTTTGGCCAAGTCTTTGTAAATAAATAAATTTTAAAGAACAACTATGTAACTGGTACTGTAATTGGATACTTCAGAAGCAGGAAAAAATGATGGATTTCTTTTTAGTGGAGAATTAACCCCACTAGAAATAAATAAAACTGAGGGAGACCTTCAAGAGGCAGGAAAATGCACTCTAAATACTACAGATCAGAATCTTGCTCACAGCAAAACCTGCTCATACTGGCAAGGCCTTACAAGCCACATCCTCTTCTCTTTGCTCATAAAATCATAAATTTCATTGCAGTGTTTAAATGGTGGTCTGCTGTAGTTAGGTCCTGTTTTCCGTTCAAGGACGGGCTCTGATTTTCATGGGTGTTTGTAGCAGTTATAACAACAAGATTCACTTCAGTAGACCGACTTCTGATTTCTCGCAGAGATAAGGAGGATCTGAGTGGAGGCATCAGTGCTCTGTGCTGTGGTTTGTCCCCCTGCTAGTAAATTACAGTGAGACTTTTTCAAAAATTAAGAGGGGAGGGGACCAGGTAATTATATCTCGCCAAAAAACTGTGCTACCTACCTTCAGTTGAGAAAGGCAGCCAGAGAGCGCTGCAATTACAATATAACTGCTTACGGAGTGAAGAACAATAGTCTTACCCCTTGTTCAAGGCAAGCAAATTGAAAATGCTTGTTTAATACTTCTACTATCACAGCATGAAATTTAACAAAAAATGCTGGTTTTACATGAGTATGAGACTGTGTATCCTCCAGTGGAGGTAGTTCTAGGCTACTTCCACTAAGGCTGTTTTCCAGATAGGTTTTAGTCTGCAGGGCAGTTGTGACCATACGATGTGCCATTTTACATACCACCTTTTTAAAATGTCGTGTAAGTAGCCAGTAGTGCTCTCTATTTTATTGATACGAAATTTAGACTTCTACTTTCTAAAATATTATTCAGCTAATCTTTCTGTGCACACTTAACTTAGTTTTCACAAATGATGCAAGGCTTGGGGGAAGATGGGAAAATGCATCTATCTGTAATTGTGCCAAAGAAAACACATTTATTTTGACTCAGGGTATATTCATAGTTGTGGAAGTAAGAGGAAAAACTGTATTAATATTATCATGTTGCTCGTACTATGCCTGTGGATGAAACCACATTACGTCAAGCGAATCCTGTAATACTAAGTCAAGTCATGGGAAATGTTCACATGGAAATCCCAATCCTATGTTGCCACTGACAAAAGGGCATCCCATTTACGGAAGAAAGCAAGAAACAAGTCAAAGAAAGCCTGAGAAGCAAAATGTTTTCACAGTGACATTTAGCATGAAATACAACAAACATTTTCTCAGGCCAGTTTTTCAACCTTTTTATTTTTTCTTTTTACAGTGGATGGAACTGAGGTTTAACACACTAGCAAAATGTCCACACTGCAAAAAAATGTAAGTTCTCTGAAAGCGAGATTACGTAAATTAACTGTTAAATAAATTGCCAGTATTTCTTCCGTAAAAGTCTTTGGAGTAAAATGTGTTTGCTGTGCTGATTCTTTTGCTCATCTGAATTCTAAGGCTAAAGAGCATGTTATGTGCACGTGAATTCTCCACTCTTTATGCACAAATCAGTAACTTTGACAAATCCAACCTGCATTTATTAAAATTCTCTGACTGAATTGGTGGAGGTAAAAATAAGCTGCCAACAATAGACAGGAATGGGTTGCTAAAATTAAGAACTTGCGTCCTTGAAATTTTACCAATTCATGCAGTTAATCAGATGTCATGTTTAAATGTAGAACTTGAATTGCCTTGTTGTAAAGGTTGGAAAGAAATAATCTTGAAAGAGGTTTTACTGATTTCATAAACTCAACAACCAACTTGTGTTCAGCGTCTTAATGCCTTAGCTTGTTTAATGTTTATGAATTACTGTGAAATTACTTGTCTGCTCCTTTGCTATTACTTCAGTACGAAGAAGAAGAATTACAATACAAGAGCTGTTAGAGTTTTTTTGTTTTGGGCTTTGTTTGGGGCTTCTTTGGTATTTGTTTGGCCTTTCTTATCTGAGATCAGAAATACTTGGTTTGAAGCATTGTTAAAAGCTATGCTACTAACATACTTTAAATTTGTATGGAATCTCAAGCAAAGGGTGTGAAATAAGACTTAAAAATATTACTTCAGAGACTTTCTTGCCCTGCTGATTTATTTAAATATTTGTCTTCCTTTGATAGGCAAGTGTGACTTCCAGTTAAAGGAGCAAATGTGCTTTCCACTGGGAATGGAGAACCACAGCTGTGTTGCATGTTGTAGGAAAACTAGCAGGTCCCTTAAGAAGCAGAAGGCTTAGGATAAATGTCCTGTGGGTGTTGGCACAGCCTGGCCTTCAACAGCGATGGAAATCTTTTCCTGGAGTAAAAGATTTTACCATTTTACTGGAGAGAAAAGTCAGTGTAGTGGTACATTTAACCTCAGGAGTGTAACCGATCGGGTGTGGGGTAGTGAATATGTTCTAGTTTGCTTAGGTCAAATACACTCACGGTCTTGATGAGATGCTTTGCAGTGGTGTTTTTACTGACTAATTGCATTCAGTCTTTTCAGTCTTGGGGGGAGGGGTTGGTGTTCTGTGGTTTGATTTGTTTGTTTTTAAACTAATTGCAGTTATGTTTTATCATGTCACACTTGATATCTGACCTCAGCTTTTCTCTGGACTCTCCTTAGGTATAAAATTATTTGCTGCTTAACCTTAAAAAAAACAACAAAAAAACAAAGAAACAAAAAACCTAACCCCAACAATAACAGAAAGATCCCACTCCAAGCAACAGTTCAAAAGTCATACCGTGTGATCTTTTGGTCTGTCTTCTGTTGATTTATTTAGTCTGTTGCTTGTATTTTAAAACCCAGCTGGAGTGTAAGGATTTCTTAGTATTTTTGCCTACAGTGTAAAGCATGCTATCTGTAGGTAATAAAACCAGAGCATCTCTGCAGGTGCAATTTGTGAAAATTACAGTGTGGCAACTGAATTGCAGAATACAAAACAAACTTTAATAGGCATTTCTGTCCTTGGGCTGAGGTTGCAAACTCTGGAATATTGTAATTTAGCTTTGAATGAGTTGCTTGGTGTCTTCCCGCATTTGAGATGCGATGGTCAGTTCTGCACTTGCGGCCGCATAAACATTTCTAATGCATGGATTTAGGGCACAGCATAAGTGAGGCAGAGCTTTGAGTCGCGATGATGGAATAAATGACTGCAGTGACCTGCTGCTGTTGTCAGAGGTTGTCATACCTTGTAGCCAAGTAGTCAGAAGGGAATGTGGGGTTCTTTATTTCAGCTTGTTAATGCCAAACTACTTTCATTAGTAGTTGACTAGTCAGATGCAAAACTATTCATTCCTTCTGTTGACTCATTTGATGGTTGTCGCTGAAAAAAGGACAGTGTAGACTGAGGCCAAAGGCACCTTGAATCACTGCAACAGTAGGAAGCTAACATTTGCTGAGATTTCCAGATTCTCAAATAATTTTCATGATTTCGTCCAAATGTTTTAAAAAGTGCAGTCAATCTCTGCAAATAGCTTGTTTGTGACCACCTGTTTGGTTGGTGGAGACTACATCTTAATATGAAGAATGCCTTGTAAAACTGTAGGGGAAGTTAGGAGTTATTACCTGATAAGTTCAATAACAAAATAACGCTCAGTGAAAATAAAGCAATAGTGCTCAGAGTACGTAAAGGAATCTTTCATATCTGGGTGTCGGGGGAAACAGGATCTTGGATTTCTTGTTTGTTTTTAATCCCATCTACCTGCTACCATTGTGGTCACAAATTTATTATTTTGTGACATACAGGGGGGTGTTTTATCTGTCTCGTTGTCCTGTGTTCCTCTCCTCCCCCAAGAGTCAGGGTTTTTTTGGTGCAAAATAACTTGGGAAATAGAGGAAATTAGTTGTGATGCAGAGAATAAAATCACTAATTTGGCAAATGACATAGTCTTTGGAAATGGACTACAAACCAGGTCATGCCAGTATGGGTAAGGTGTTTGTAGAAGCCTGACTGGTGCATGGTGGTTCTGCCTGGCATACACTCTTAGCTGCACCTTATCTGCTGCACTGGGACAACAAATGTAGCTAATGAGGAAATTGTTGCAGTATAGTTTTATTTTCTAGTGTAGAGGATGACACCTTGGAATGGGGGAGAAACTGTTTCTTTTTACTGTTTTAGTATTCTTGTGTTTCAAAATACCAGATGTTCATCAGTCTGTTTCGCAAAAGAACGGGGGGTTTAAGGAAGGCTTCTGATACTTTTCGCATTTAATGATGGAGAAGAAGCGGGACCTGTTTTTTGTTTGCTGCTGTCTTTCCCAAGCTGTGTATTAAATCATCTAGAAGCTTCAGGATCATGAATTCAGTTACTAGAAAGAGAATTGAATTGTACAAGTTTTTATTTCAGAAAGCCAAATATCTTCCTTTCTATTCTTTTTTGTTTTCTTCAGAACCTCCTTATTTTGCTTTTTAAGGTCTAACAAAATGACGAACCCGAATGAATTTATAACACTTCTGCCCCATAAAGTTTGCAGGGCCTTTAGGAAAAAAAAGAGAGATGTTGGAGTCCCGTCACTACTGTGAAGGCGAGTTTCAGCAGTGCTATTCACCTTCAAAATACTGGCATTTTGATTTTCCTCTTAAAAACCCTTCTAAAAGCATGTCTGAAATCCCGGCAATAATTCCTATTATTGGGAGCACAAGAGACCCGGCGTTCTTTCCTGTGCTAGTCCTCTGTCCCTTGTGTCCCTCTTCTAATTACTACCTGATGCTAAACTGGCTTTGGTGTCTTTTATATCTGCTGCCACTGCCCGAAGGTCTGGCAGGTGCCTTTGCTTCCTTAGTAGCAGCTCGGAAAGAAAGCACCGCTGCCTTTTGGATAGCTTTGTAGTGAGTTACCCTCATTAGTCCCACAATGGCAACAGCTGCTTCTGTGATATAAAACTGTTCTTTTGATCCCAGTTTTAATATTTCTGGGTGTGCCTGTCAAAGTTGCTGCAGTTGGAAGGTTTTGGGGCAGGGTTTCAGCTTGCTTTATTCAAAGCGAGTTTGGGTTTTTCATGTATAATTTGGGGTGGGTAGAGGGAAACCTTCCTAAATAGAGTGGTCCAGGGGCTTAATATCAATGTTAGGAGGTGAAAAATAAATTGTGATTTTTTTTTTATTTTTTTTTTTTTTTTTTTGGGGGGGGGGTTGCTAAATATTCCGATAGCTGTTATGTGACTGTAGAAACAATATAATTATTTTATCTTTGTTTTCTGTGGAAAGAAAAGGCAGTTAAGGCATTCTTTACGCTTCCCTTTTGCAGTAGTGGAGATGATGGTTTCTGCCCCAGCCTTTGTTACTGGATAGGAGTGGGCGGAGCCTGAGGGAAATCTGGATGGAAAATACACACAGCACCTGCAGTATCATGATTTACAGCTCTGAAAGTGAAGGTCTCTCTCACAAAAATGAACTTTGGCTCCGTGTGAAATACCCAGTGCAGTAAATATCATGCCTGTTTTAGGTGTATTGAACATGACATTTCTGCTGGCTTATCTTAAGGTATCCAGCTCTGTAATAGAATTAACTTTCTGAGTACGTAGCCAGGAAAACCCGCAAAGGAGGGAACCTGAGGTCAGTTTGGCAAGCTCAGTGCTCATCAGTTCAGCTTTTGGAGAAGTCTCCTCCCTGTCCCCTTTTTATAAAATGTCTGATTCCATGTTACAGAGGAAAACACCCAAACAAACCAGAAAACATATCTGTCTTCTAGAATGGCTGTAGAAGCATTTAGCGTGGCTTTTGGGGAGTGGTGAGGGGGAAGGGGGTGTGTGAGAGGGTGGCAAGATATTGTTATTTCCTCAATTGCAAATTCTTCCACCCTAACCACTCCTGCCAATCCCCATCCCAAATGTGTGTGGTGAGGCTTTTGGTAAGAAGTAATTTCCTCTGGGAATTAAATGAGCAGAAGAGTATGGGGACTCTTTCTTCTTCTGAAAATGTAGAACAGGTGGCTTGTCAGTGGTCACTGTATTCAACCCTTGCCTTGCAAGGTGAAACTCAGCACATTAGCTACAGGACTGTGGTTGTGTGTTTTGGGGTTTTTGTTTGCTTGGTTTTTTTGCTTTTTTTTCCTTCTTGGAGCATTTTAGAAATTCCTTGTAAAGAAATAATATTGGAGTAAAGCTGCTTAAACCAATCTATTTGAAGGCTTTCGAAGATGAATGCTTAAAAAATTCTAGTCACATGCTAAGCATATGAGGCCTACGTGGTTAATTAACTGGAGCCAGAAATTTGGTCAGTCATATGACAGATGTACTATTTCAGTAGTTCAGCAGTGCTTTCTTCTGTTATACGTTTATCTTGAATATGTTGAACTATCATGAGATGAAAATGACTTTCCCTTGCATCTTTGAATACAGAGTACAAGCATCCCAGTATTTCCAAAGGCGTGTTGATGTCCCAGAATGCGATGAAGTACTTAAATAATGATAGCATGCTTCAGGATGCTTCAAAACTACCTCTAAGATAGATGGTACCCGTTTTATGAAAGCACTTCTGCCTCTCTAGTCCTTTCAATGGACCTACATGCTCACTGTGTTTCAATGGAATTAAGTCATGTTTCCATTTTCCTCATTAGCGTAGCTGTATGTGATTGCAAACGTGTGACTTGATGTATTTGCTAAACAACGCTGAGCTTCTGGAATAATTTTTCTAACCTGTAGTAAAGAATGTAATGTTTTGTTTGCGTTTTATATTCTGTTTGACTGAAGCACTGTAATAGTTACCTTAACGCAGCAGGTAGAGACAAAGCAGTCTGTCTTGGAGTTCATAGTCTAGATGATGAGTGACAGAACTTCAAGGGCTTTTATTTACCTTGGTTGTCAAGTGATTTGTGCAGCTCATGTAACTTGTGGTAGAATTCTAAAAAAAAAAAAAAAAGATAGTAAAAAAAAAAAAAAACTTGTCATGTTTTTGAAGTTACTGTAACTGACTTAAACGTGTCTAAAGAATTTCAGTCTTTGGAAATGTTGAATATGAAAAATTTTTCATGTTCTTGACTAAAACAGTTTGGGTTTTTTATCTCAAGAAATGGGGTAGAGTTTAGCCACTCATCAGGATTGGGTGAACTATTCCAAGAAACAGATAGTGCAGGTTGTTACTGTTAATGACGTTTAGGGGTGGTAGAAGTGATTTCCAGTTACTTCGATGCAGTGAACGTATTAAAGCCATGTATTGATATATTAAAAGTCTAAAGGGTGTCTTACAACCTACATAGAAGCTGCAAAACAAGCATGGGGTTTGCAATCCAAAGGCTATTGAAGATACTTATCTGGGTGTGCTGTGGATATAGGAGATAGGCAACTGGAGGTGTGGCACCTCTCTCTTTGTTGTAAGCATCTAGATTTTTAGATACTAGATAATCTTCACTAATAGCTCCCCTTTAAAACAAACATGTGGGCTCTGTCTTTTACTGTTTGGTATAACTATAGAGTTTGCCTACAACTTTATAAACTTAAGATGGTGTATGTGTATTGCCATTCCCTTCCCCTTCCCCCATTTAGACTGAAGAGTTACTATTATGTAGTTTGTCTGTTGGTTTGGGGTTTTTTGTTTGTTTTTTTTTTTTTAATTTAAAATACCATTTACTTTCTAACAGTTCTTCAGTTGGAAGTGCATTGCCACGGAGACGCTGCTGTGCATATATTACAATTGGAATGATATGCATCTTCATCGGAGTTGGATTAACTGTGAGTGATGTACTATGATATACTTGCAACTGTGTGCAGGGGTGTGTGTGTACAAAGGAGATCCTTTGGTTGACCAGCTCTTCTTTCCCCAGCGTTTCAGTAAAATCTCTTAAGTCTGTGTGGTTTTTGTCACCTCTATTAAAACCATGGACTCAATCATCCGAGTTAGCCAGAAAAATGAAATATTCCTAAAATACAAATGTTCTGGCACTTTGAGAGTCTCTTCTTCCTGATGTTAAATTTGACTCTTCGTCTCTCTAAAAACTTCAGTTTTATGAAAAATGGTTTTAATTTACTGTAGAAATACTGGAACATCTTGCTCCTGTTAGGGCTCTCAAAACTTCCAGGTTTCCAGAAATACGTATTGCTGTATAGTCAGGAATGTAAGTTCCACTATAGTGGAGAGGAACAGGATTCCAAAAGTCAGGAACATGTATATGGAAGGCTCACGTACTTTTCTGAGTAACAGAGTAACAACAGTCTGCCTTCCTTGGTTCTGAAGGATCCGGTACTGGTTACTTGAGCCAATTTTCTACCTGGCAGTCCCAGAATAGTACCCATGAGGAGATACCTGCAGTTAAATTCATATGTGTGATTCTTATTGTACTTCTAACTTGCCCTTTAACCTTAACATTTTTTTGTGTGAGCTTAAATGAGTTATGAAGAATTTTCCAATTTCCCTAATAAAACCAGTGATAGCCAGTAATAAAACCAGGAAAGGACAGATGTTTGTGTGTGTGTTGGTGGTTTTTTTTTTTGTTTTTTTTTTTTTTTTAAAAAGTATTACTGAGTTTGAAAATGATGAAAAGGTTTCACCATGAGGTGTGCCCAGAGGCTTGTGTAGCCTCCATCCTTTGTGTTTTTTGGGACCCAGCTGGATTGAACCCCTGAGTAACTTGGTCTGACCCCAGCCTTGACCCTGCTTTGATCAGGAAGTTGTCACTTGATCCCCTAATATCTGTTCCAAGCACAATTATCGTACAATTGTGTAAAATTAAGCTAATACCTGATTTATCGTTATCAAAGTAAAAAAGGTGCTGAAATCCTTATTAACATAATTTGCTCTTCCCTGAAAAGCAGATAGTACTGTATGTTTTGACACTTCTGTTTTCTCTTTTTAGGTTGGTACACAGGATTTCGCCAGGCGATTTCACGCAACATATGTTTCTTGGGCTATCGCTTATCTCTTAGGTTTAATCTGCCTCATTCGAGCCTGCTACTGGGGAGCCATTAAAGTCAGTTATCCAGAGCACAGTTTTGCGTAGAGAAATTGTTAGATTGTAGTTGATGAACATCTAGTAATTCTGGATATTACATCTTGGACACTTTTAAAACCTTTCCTGTAAGGATTCCATTCTGTTCAAAGTAGTTTTAAGACTGGGGGTCTCTAAGAACAAATGTTCATTGCACTACATAATATGCAAATAGTTTGTTTTGCTGCTAGATTCCCTAGCTCTGAATACTAAAGCTGTGTTTACATGTTCATAACTCTGTCTTTATAGGTGTTGAATTTTATTTCAACAGACAGTATTAAGTTTTACATTTCCTTTGTTACGTTAAAATCCGTCTGCCATTTTTCTAGATGATCAGTAAGAATTCAAAAGCAAGAGTGTTTATAAGTGTTTCTACAGTAGCTTCACATTTGTACTTAACATTTTAACTAAAATCATATTAAAGTGGCTTGCTTTAAAACCTAAGCAATAAGCATTTTGCTTGAACTGCTTACTGTATCTTTTGCCTAAGATCATAGTGACCTTATTCAGGAAATGAAAGTTATGAGTGTACTTTAAAGACTGACACTGTTGCTAGAGAGACATTTGTAAACACTGTACGCTTTGAGATTTTTCAGGTAGAGAGATGCTATTTTGGTAGTCCAATTAAATTTCCATTTATCCAGGATTGGATTTCAGTTAGGATAAATGCTTTCTTCTCAAGGATCCTGGGACTTAAGTGTTTTGTTTTGGTTTTTTTAACTGGCAAATCCTAAAAGCCATGCTCGGATTATGGAACTTAACTCCGGTTATTCGTACAAGTTCCTTTACAGGGTCTAAGGGAAGCATTTCAGATGACTTGTTTCATAATACTTCAGCGTCACATAGGTGACAATAAGATGGTGATGGGTTGCCTCTTACTTTCCTCTGATCATGTCAGATTTTCCCTGGTTGGGAGAGTTATGCACTGATCACTGCAAAGGGAGACACTGTAAATTCACGTTAACTGCTGTAATAAGAAAATAAGTAAACTCTTACTTGGACCATTCCATCAAAGTACATCTAGTCAATTTAGCACTGACTTGCAAAGAGAATACGGAAACAGAAAACTTTTTCTAATGATGTATTCATTCACAAAGGATTGAGGGACCAGTTCTTGCACTGCCCATCTTCATAGTTTTAAACAAGTTTTTGCTAAATTCGGAAGGAATGTCCTGAGTGATTTAGACGACTGTAGTAATTTAGATAATGGGGTCAGATGGGTAAATTAATGTGGATGTTTCAGGGATACATGTAATTTAAATTATCTATGTTCCTGCTAGGACAAAATGATATTCAGATAAGGATTTTGGAGCACAATAAATGTAAATGATCAAACTGTAAATGATCTGTCTTTGTATGATGCTAAATGTATAAAAGCAGTAGCTCAGGATTACAATGTACCTTTTACAAATAAACTAATAAAGAAATAAAGATTATTATTCAAAATTAATAATTCTGTTATTTACTTATAAATAAAAATGCACAAGTGGAAGAACTATCTGGTGTGTTACAGGAACAACAAAGGTGGTGTGCGGCAGAGGTGAGCTCTGTGTTTTTGCCAAATGGCAGCCTCAGGAATGTAGAAGAGCAAGAACAAATTGCTGTTTTCTTGATGTTTTGGGAAGAATGTGGAAGTAAATAAGGGATGAGACCACTGTTGGGATTGTGTTCTTTAGTCAACGGGTTATTGAGGGAATATGGTAACATACTCTCTTTTCCTAATGCTATTTACATCCCTTCACTGTAGGGATTTGCTGCACTCGTTTGCATCTTAAACCTTTGAATACTCTTTCCATTTGTCTTGTATTTCAAAATACTGCCTGCCCTCTACATCCTGAAATCAAATAGGCTGAGGCTGTACACAAAATCATCCACTGCTTTTATAACTTGGGTGGGGGTGGGAAGCCTGAGTATAATGTTATATTAAAGAATCAAAGGAATTTGTACTTCTTGTCCTGTGTTAAGCTGTACTTTATTTCCTATCTTGTCTCTCCTTTTTCTTCTCAACGTTTTTGATCAGCATGGAAGATACATAGACAAAGTAATTTATTTTTGTCTGGATCAGGATAATAGCACGATATTTGCTACTGCTTCCTTTCACAAAGTGAACCATTGTAGTTATTTCTATAAAATATGAAATGTATTGTGTCATGAGACTTCAACTACTTCTGGGGACATAAGAATCGTGATATTTTAACCATGTAAGAAAATTAACTGTAGAATCTTGAAGGGCCTCTACAAATGACTGTAAGATATCCAGCTATTTGTGGAGCAGGCTTGTTTGCAGTCATGATGTCCTGTGCTGGACTACATCTCAATCCATTAAACTTGTCTAAACTTAAAGTTAAAAAAAACACTGAAACATAATTCTGTCCTGTGCATACTGACCACTAGAAGAACTTTCAGCTTTTATAATCACTCATTTCTTTTGTTGACTTTTAATAGTCTCTTCCTCAATGTGTTATTTTTGGGTTAGGTGGGAAAAGGAGCTATCCAAATTCATAGTGAAGAGCTTCTGCGCTTTCAGGTTTTATCTCCCCCCTTTCCTAATCCCCTTCCACTCCTTCCCACCAAAGAGTTTTTATACAAACTGCGTGGTGTTGACTAGGAAACGCTTCAGACCTTAACCTGTGTTTTATTTTTAAATTACGAACCTACTGATGAGTGTTTTACTACTCTTGTTTGTACCCGTCATACATGTTGATATGTCATCTTTTAAAGATAAAACTAGAGGGTAGTGTTTCTGAAAATTAGATTATCAGAAGATCTGTCACGAGTAGCATGTTGAAAGAAGCTAGAGGTTTCAAATCAGCCTCACAAGAAAATCACCATGAAGTGCTTAGAGAAGACGCCAAAGCAGCTGTGGAGTTGTCAGTGGTTATTGCTGAGCAAGGGATGATGAGCAGTACTTGCTTTTTCCTAGTCTTTCAAACAGTGTCTGTCTTTACAAACAGAGGGAAAGCCAGGGCAGGAGCTTAATATCAAGTGTTAGAAAATCCCTGTAACTAACAATAAGGACTTGAATAATAAATAGGTGAGTAACAGCAAAGATGATTTGTCATGTTAGATCAATCTAACTGCCTTTTCTGATGGCAAAAATTCTGCACTGAATGCAGTATGTCCTCTAAAAAATCTGAAACATTTTCCAAGCAAGCTTGCGAAACACATCACTAAAATTACTCAAAGATAGTGATTATCAAACTGGGAGGATGTGGCAAATACGTGCCAGCTATTTGGAAATATTTAATATTGTTGTAAAGTTAATGTGCTGCTTACTTCATCTACTTCACTCCTAGCTGACAGACACTGAGAGCAAGCTGAATGACTGGATTAAGTTAATCCATCCTGGTTTTTTACTTATTTTTCTTCTTATGTGTGATTCAGATATAAAATGCCAGAGACGGAGCTTTCCCTTTCCAAAAAATATGTTGTCAAGAAATCAGTGTTGGAGAAATGAGTATCACTTAATTACTTGTAATAGAAAATTCGAATCATAACATTTAGCATAACGTTCAAAAGCTGCACTCTCGTTATATTCAACCCCCCCTTCATACCAAAGATTATTTTCTTTATAGTGCAGTTACAATCCACATTTGTCTCAGTAGCTGTATCAGACTAAACTGTCCCCATTTCTCAGCCTTCCAGTTGTGTCCATCCCCATACCGCGGCTCGGCAGCCGAGCTCTACTCCCGGAAGAACGTGAGTGACCGCATTGCACGCCCATCGCTGGGCGGGCGAAGCCTGCTTGAAAATAACTTAAAAAGTGCCTCCTTAATTCAGATTTCTTTCTGTGATTTTACCGGTACAGTTGACGTGCAGCAGATTGCATGAAGGTGAAGGAACAAAAGGCTGGAGGTCATGAAGGAGAGGAGAGAGAGAAACATAATCCGATTTAAGTTATTTGCAAGATTTTGTTATGGTTATTTGAGCCAACAAGAAAAGAATATCTAGGCTCAGTTTCCTACAGCTTTAACCACAAAAGGGCTTTTATTTTAGAACAATAAAGCTACTTGTTAGCCTGATTATCTAGCAACTCATCATGTTACACTTCACTGGAATCTGAGGGAGGTATCCCTGTATCACTTTCTCTGCTTTTATATTCATCTGTGGGCATTCAGTGTTGTCTGCTTCTGGAAAAAAAAAAAAAGGACGTTGGGCTGAACAGATTTTTGGATCCGGATCTGTACAACTGCTTTTATTATTCTTTTCTAATACATTATTAGCAAGAAGTGTGTTCAGCTAAATCTTGTGAGCAAAAGTAACAAATATAACAATTGGATATTGCTGATCCAGACAACCAGTTGTGTGTCATTGCAATGACTTAGTAAAATGATTATCAAATGGGTTTAAGAACACTTATTGTAAATAATGGCTAAAAGATAAAATTGGATGAGACGCATGGGGGTCAAAGGACCGTTGCACATTATGGTTTTATCCAGTAACAGTGAATCTTGTAATGGGGAAACAATTTATGTCAAAGTAAATTTAATTCTAGTTCTTTTGCATAACTTTATATCAATTTGTAATGACATGGTTATAGTTCCAGCTTACTTAGATTTAGTGTGTTGCTTAGTGTTTAAAAAAAAAAAACAAACTAAGGGAGGGAGAAAGAGACTGAGGTTAGAAAAACACCTCTGAGGGCATGCTGCTTTTTTTTTCTTTTTTTTTTTGCAATATTTCCTAGGGAAAGGGATGTGGCTGATGGAATTTCAAGACTGATTTGAGTTAAACTGCATGAGAAGGAAGTTGCTAGCAGGCTTACGGGCCCAGGCCAAGTGACTTACGGCATATTACTTTCACAGAAATATCAGACTGAATTTCTAGGATTTCCAAAGGAACGTCTTTAAACTTTCACTGTTATTTAATGAAGTCTCTTACCCATGTATAATACATCTTTCTTGTCGTACTTTCAATTAGTTCAAAAAATTAGTATAGTTGCCTAGATAAGAAATAGGTAGAGAATTTGATTTTTATATTATTTGCCTCCAAAACTTTGCTTATGTAGTGCTATGGAGTATTTTTGGTCCTCTTTATTTTTGTGATGTTATTGTCATATTGTTCTTCGGACATGTTTAATTTTATATCTGTAACTGATACTACTGTGTGTAGTATCTGCCAGTTTCTCAAGTCAAACTTTTTAAATACTTTGAATTCTTGCCTATTTAAGCGGTGCCATTACAACACACTGAACATAATTACTAACCATTTCAGAGAGATAAAACCTAAAGCACCTTGAAGAAATGAATCTTTAATACAGGATTTCTATTGAACATCACTTTGAAAGGTGCAATGCACCTCCCGAGAAGTTGTGCGAGCTTGGTGCCTCCCACCCCGAGCGGCCTGCGTGGCAAGGAACCCCGAGCACCTGCTGGATGAGCCAGCGGAGAGAATGTAGGTTTCCACAAGAGCTCTCTGGCTGTATGTCAAGGAAAATGCAATCACTGTAGGAGTCAGAATCACAGAATGGTCAGGGTTGGAAGGGACCTCTGGAGATCACCTATTCCAACCCCCCTGCCAGAGCAGGGTCACCTACAGCACGTTGCACAGGACAGCGTCCAGGCGGGTTTTGAATGTCTCCAGAGTGGGAGACTCCACCACCTCTCTGGGCAGCCTGTGCCAGTGCTCCACTACCCTCAAGGTAAAGAAGTTCCTCCCCATGTTAAGATGGAACTTCCTATGTTCAAGTTTGTGCCCATTACCTCTTGTCCTATCACTGGGCACCGCTGAAAAAAGACTGTTCCCATCCCCCTGGCATCCTCCCTTTAAGTATTCATAAGCATTAACAAGATCCCCACTCAGTCTTCTTTTCTCAGTCCCTTCAAAAATCCGAGTTTGGCAAAGTGGCATTCTCTGATTTTATTTTTTTTTAAATCCTTTTTTTTTTTTTTTCCATCAAAAATTAATCAGCTAGCTCTAATCAGTGCTGAAGAGGGCTGAAAGAGCCTACAGTGCTATTTATAGTTTGTGTACCTTATTTAGGAGTAAGAAAACAGTACTGTACATTCTTTTTAACATAAATGCACACTATTGTTATTTTGATGGAAAGGTCAATGAACTAGAAAGTGTGCTTTAAAAAATATTTAGCTTGCCTAACATTTCCATTCCCTGATCTTTATTTGTCTCTTATTTCTGTTTTGATGCTTATAATGTCAAACCTTTTAGATCAAAATTTTCCATCTCAGGTGTCTGTCTGAGGCATATTTTCGGTGCAGTTTCAGTTTAAACAGTACTGTTTTTCCAGGAATGACAGCAGGGAAAAACCCGTTTATTTGTTTATGCTTAAATAAAACCACATAGCCAGAAAATTCCAGCCATCCCCGTCCCGTGCTTTGGAGCAGTTTGGCAAGATCCGTTGGCATTATGTCAGGCATGTTTTCAACTCTCCTGCGAAAGTGAGCTGAAACATGGCAGAGTCACAAGACTTAGAAAAACATCACCTGTTGTGCGCTCAGTAGGCATTTGTTAAATGTAGTCAGCTAAAAATCGCAGAACATCTGCTTTACACTGGATATCTGTTTCCTCTGAACTGGTCAAATTGGTACCTTCACTCTGGAGGTGAAGGAAATACACATGGCTTGCCCATAACTCCTACCATACCCGAGAGGAGGACTGCCTCCTCCAGTACTGCGGACTACTTTGTTGGCAACTGGGCAACGTAAAGGAAGAAAAAAAAAAGTAACACAGAGTGTCAGAATGAAGAAGAAGCCTCGGGGGACAGAGTGATACAAAACACAGGCAGAAAACACAACCTGTGAGAGTCAGACCAAGGAATAGGAATAGAGGAAATCGCACTATGGAAAATGAGAAAGAACGGTTAAATTGGAAGGGGCTGCAAAGATCATCTAGTCCCAACCCCTCTGCTATGGGCAGGGACACCTTCCACTAGACCAGGTTGCTAAGAAACGCCTAATAATTTCTTAACAACATTAAATTCTGCTTAAACTAACCTTTATACAGATTGCTACTATTTTTATTTTTTTTTTCCACATGTTATGCCTTTTGGCATAATACCTAGTCCACAAAGGATTGCAGCATCCATGAGAAGACGCTTTTAGTACTCCCAATCATTATCCACCTGACTTCACAGCAAAAGGATGAGAATGGAGAGAACCTGGGCTAGCAGCTGGTTCTCTGGGCTTAGTCTTTGACACTGCCACTGTCTGCATCAGTCTATCCTGTATCAGCCAACGGGAGCTGGAAGATCTGTAGAAGCAAGACGTTCCCCTCTGAGATGAAGAGCACACTTGTGATTCCCCTCAAGTTGTCTCCATCGGCGCTGTCCTATGTGACCAAGGGACCTTGGAGTTCCTGGCAGAAATGTGTGTCCCAGGAACAGGGGGAGCCAATATAAACTTTACAGTTAAACCCACCTCCCAAGAGACAAAGCAACTAAGAAACACGAACTGCAAGGGCAATCTTAATTTTTGCATTTTTAAAATTATGAGTAAATGTCACTTATAAAGCTATTGTATTTAAAGTCATATTTAGATTGTCTAAACTGGACACTAGGAAGTTAATGGAGCTAAGTAAAATTGTTAAAAATGTAGGCACAGTACAAAATAAAACAAAAAATAAAATAATCAGAGCCTGCTATGAAATAGCTTAGATTTTCCTCTGAGATCTGGCTCTCAAAAAGAAAAAAAGTTTCTCCTTGTTGTTATGTATTAATCTCTTTCTAAGTCTGTGGGCAGTCAGACTCTTCGTTAGCCCTGAGAAATACTCATCACTGCAGACATCACCGTGTACCTGTGTATCACTGTCGTATGCTGTAGAGAACTGTCCCCAGATTCATGAATCTTATTCTGATTAGAAAAACACTAAAGTGGTTTCATTTACATATCGCTGAACAGAACAGATGCTGTAGGTTTCCAGAAAAGTCGCTAGAATCTGCTTTTCTATTCAAAATACTTCCAGTTGTGTTTAAAATGCTCTGTCACCAGTATCAGAGGTGATGCGCAATCGACTTCATTGACTGGTAGGCGTGTGACTATTAACAGTGAAAAGAAAACACAACCTTACAAACGGGTTTTTCTTTCCAAATTTGGAAAAGATAACACAGCAGCTGTTATTAGTAATAAAACCTCAGATGTATAAACATACCGTAGTTTACTTTGCAAAGGCAGAAATGGTGCCGTTCTGGTATTGCATCTATGGCAGGAAGCTTAACAAGAATGCTTTTTCCAGATTACCAAAGTAAAAATTAGTGAGAATAGACCTTTTTTTTCTTTGTTTTAAAGTAAAAAGCAGAAAACATGATCTGTAACTTAGTGATTTTAAACATATGCCATTAAACCAGACCAAAAAATCCCACTCTGCAGCCCTTCTGTTTCAATTTAGTTTAAACCAAATATTCAGTGCAAGTGGCTTGAAAAAAATTAAATACTTTTTTTTGTTGGGGTTTTTGTTTCTTGGTGGGTTTTTTTTTTTTTTTTAATCCAAATGGAAAGCTTGGGATATATCTTATTTTGGGAGACAGTAAGTGTGAGCTTTCCATAGTTTCCTACCTGATGAATTACAGAAGGAATATTGTTGCCTCCTCTCATCCAGCCTTTGTCAAACAAACTATTGAATTTTCCTGTGCTTTAAGTGTTAAGTGTTAAGAAGACAGAGCAGGTCAAGAGCTCGGAGAACTCAATGTCATGCTTCACTGCTCGTGGGAGGAGCGGTGTTTCTGTCAGGCACAGCCAGGGTGGCACTGTGTGGGCTGTGAGACCGCAGCAGGGAAGTCGCCGGGCCGTGGCCGCAGCCGGCCATCAGCACGGTGACAGGAGCGAGAATTTCCAGCAGCGACAGAAAAGACAGTACTGCCATAGCACAATTTATAATCTTGCTATGCCCAAACCAGCTCATGTGTTTTTAATACAGCATTAGGTGTATTGGAGTGTTGCTAATACTGATTTGATTTCAGAGAGTAGGCAGAGGACGAAGAAAATGATAAAATTTACAATTTAAATGTTTATATTTGTGAAATTTAATTTACTTCCCTACTAGGATTATCTGCTTTTAGTTTCACACTTGTAAGCGCGCAGGCTGGCTGAGCTAGAAAGCCTGAATGGAATTTTCAAATAACAGCAGATCCTAATCTTGGCTTGAAGGAAAGCCTTGGTGTGAGCTGATTTAATGAGATATTTATGTGAGCTGACTGAACCCTAAGTTTCCTATTTCATTATTATTTATGGTATCTCTCTCATTCTTCTAAGTCTATAATCTTTTCTAAATTGATGAGGAATATATGCTTTAATGAATATAACCATTTCTTCCTCTTTGATACTCTTTTACTAGAGTGATAAAACATTTTCTGTTTAGTAAAACTGTCTATAATACAGTTTCACCAACAGCCGTATTGCTCACTTTGCTTGGATTGAAGACATCAAAAGTCAGGATTTACTTAACCTGCAGGAAATGGTATTGCTGATAAGAGACTGATAGCACCGGAGCCTTTGGAAGTTGCTTTCCAGGAGTGAGATCAGACCGAGCAACAAATTCCTGACCCAGGGCAGCACATGCGTAATGTTCAGAACGGGACACCCACAGCCCTGTTTAACTTTCCAAATACGCGTAGGTACCCCTGGGTGGGGGTGGGAGCGGCGAGAGAGTCCCAGCAGCGCACGGGATGACTTCTCAATGAAACCGATATCCTCATAATGGACTTCTGTGAAGAACGGCTGGGAAGACTCCCTTCCAAATTTCAACTTCCTAAAATGCTTCTGTGCTTAATTAAAAACTTTGGATTAAAAACTAAATAAATCTGAAAACAGTGTGTATTTGTTGATTAAACTACAGTTAATATGTTATGAAAAAGACTATTCCAGAAAAGTTCAGGGTTCTCATAAACCTTGGTTTTAATTGGCAGTGGCATAAACCTTTTTCATATTTACAACCTTTGAGGAAAAATGTTATTTTTTTGCTACATCTTATATAATCAGAGACTTTTTTTTTGCAGATTTCTTTTACTACACTTGTATGGTAAACAAGTGTAGATCTAAATCTAGATTAAAGCTCTTTGTAAAAATATTTATCTCAAAATGTTTTTTAAAAAAACTTGCAATGTAAACTGTGGTAGAATAATAGAAAATATAGAGATACAACATATTAGTATAGATTTGTTCCAGACCAAGGCATATTATTACCCTAATACTTTTAAAGCCCTAGAAAATAAGATTTATAAATGAAAACAAAGGAATACCTGTTAACTACCTTGTGGGGCCAAATGCCTCTGTAAGCATATGCTCAGAGAAGAGACCGATTAACAAACAATATTTCCTACATAGAAATAAGAACTTGATCTGATTTTTTTTTTTGATACTTCCTTTTTATCTTTAGTAAGATTAATTGAAAATCCTTTAGTGTTTGCCAGTTAGGGGCCACATTCTGTGCTTATTCTCAGTGTCAGACTTCAAGGGTTCATTTTGCAGGTAGTGAATTTCTTTTTTCAATTCATATACTAAACAAGAGACTTTTCCATATTAAAAAAATCAAATTAATTTTTGTTCCTGTGGTGACTGTATGGCTTCAGTTCCAGAATAGGATTTCTAGGCACTACTTTTGCTTTTCTATGTGGTGGTTTTTTTTAAAATTAATGTTATGCTTGGTTAATGACAGCAACAATTCTTTTGTTCCTGGCCTGCTCTTGTTCCTTTTTCTCATTTGCTGTTTGGTGACCTTTGCTTTGTCCCTACCTTTGTCAGTGTTTAAGAGGCACACCGTAAATTACAGGATAAGATCCAGAACATCTGAGTGAGAAAAACAACCTTCTTGGCCAGAAGGTCCTGCTGTCCCAAGTTACGTAAACAGCTGAAATTTGATGGGTCCATCGCTACAATGAAGTGGCAAGCTTAAATAACTGACTGTAAGTAAACGAGGGTTTACTGGAGCATAAAGTGTACAGTTTCTGACTTCTGTTAGCAGGGTAATCTCCAGCAGGCAATGCCAAGCCAACCCCACAATGCATTAACTCTCCCTCGGTGCACCCCAGTGCAAGTCTTTGCTTGCCAGAGCCTTCCTGCTTCTGGCAGTAAGTTTCTGTTGTAAGGAGAGGTTCCCAGGCAGGAGTTATTTCACTAACTCCATCAAACTGCTATTTCTGGCAGAGAAAAGGCAGCCGCTAAGTAGGCTGACTAAACCTCCAGTGCTAGACTTCCTTCTCTATTCCTTTTAACTGCTATTTCTCAGATCGCTTGAATGCACAGCCTTGGTTCTCTCGTGCTAGTTTGCATGGGAGGAGATCACAGTTCCATGCAACGAAGCAGAGAATGATGTCCTTCTATTTTCACTGTCTTCAACAGGGCACACAGCAGCCAGCTGATCTCTATGCTGTAGGTCGGTGTATGCTCCAGACTCTGTTTTAGGCTCATCCCCTGCCTTTTCCTTGTCCTGCTTCCAAGGGGACTGGGGAGCGTGAACTGCAAAGAAGCTGCAGTAGTTCTCCATGTCCTTTTTCACCATTAGAATATCTGCTGGACGTTACATGAAGCATTATCTGTCCTGCAGTATACATACTGCGCAAAGACAGAAAGGGCTAGAAAGCACATTTGCTGTAAAAAGCTTTTAAAACCCTGATACACATGCACATAGAAGAACACAGAATTGGAGACAATTCACATGCACATAGAAGAACACAGATACGCACTGAAGTTATACTGACTGCTGTCTTGGTACTTCATCATTACAAGCTATTAGATATACACTATCAACTAGAAGAACAGTGAACTGACTTAAGACAGACATCAACTTAAAAGCTATAGAAATATTAATCTCTTTCTCCTGTAAGTAAATTAAAATTTAAACGGCAATATAAGTAAGAAACTTTATTCTGACACCTTATAAATCAGCCATGCTTTGCATATAGAAAAAGCTGAATAAGGTCATAATTATTCCATTCCAATATGTGGTAATTTGCATTTAGTAATTTTACAATAATATATTTCAAGGTGACAAAGCATGACAATGGAATAATTTACAAAGTACTATTAATTTTCACTTAGGTCATTCTTACCCCCATATGTATGTACAGACATCTGGGCACATAACGGTTTTATTATCTTGAAATCGTATTTCCTATTTGGCATGTAAACTAAAATTATCAACAATTTTGATAACCATTTTTCCCCACAGCTGTGACATAAACAGATTATTATCTCAATCCAGTGAAGCATGAATGCATCGTTTTAATGTGTGCAATTTTTATAATCACTACTCTTTTGCAGAGCTAATATGTGTTTCCTTGTGTCATGTTCCAAAGTTTGGTCTTTTTTTTCCTGTTACGCTCTTGGTCCTGACTCTTCTATCCCTGTTTTACTGTATCCTTATTTATCAGTACAGATTTTGGCAGCATTTACTGAAACATGCTTTATTTCAGCTGAATCTAAAGGTAGCAATGTCTTAGTCATAAGACACTGTATCTACTCATGGTATTAAAAGCTATGACAACAACCTCAGTCAGCACAAGAACTAAACCCAATTCCCATAACTGAAATACTGGACAGCAAAATTCTGCATTCTGTTGGAGCACAGGCTGATTTCTCTTGAAGTTTCTTTTCAGGTTCAGAGACTAACTCCAGACTATATAAAGATTTTTAGGTCTTGTAATTCAGCTCTGATAGATATATCAGAGGTAAGAATTCAGAGTAAAGGAATCTATACAAATAGGAGGTGATACTCTGGGCCAAACTCAGAAAAAAAAAGTGCAAAACTTGCACTAAATTTATTAGACCATGATTTCAAAATTCTGTTCTCCTAAAGCAAAGTGAAATCTTCCAGGATATTATTAACTATTAAATGTGTGAGTCTCTTTTCCTGTGCATATATTAAAAAACCACAAGAGAAATACATTATTTTTTTAAATCTGTTACTAAGTGTATGCATACGTAGATTATAAAACTTTGTTGTTCTGAATAATGATAGATGTGGATGAATTTTTATTGATTGATTCATGTAGCACCACAACTCTTTATCTTCTTTTTCTTATGCTTTTGTTAATAAAAAAAAAATAAGAAAACAGCAGATATCGCAATACTCTCCGATATCCTCCTTCATACACAAAGTTAGTTCATCAAGGTGTTAGCTGCAGCCTAGCAGTTTTCCTTTCGTAGGGATCAACTGCCCCATGGCGTCTTCTTCCACTGTCCAATACAATGACAACAAAATAAAATTCTGCATCTGCGATGTGCCCCCCACATGCTAGTTCCTTCAACAGAGGCACAGTTTAGCCCACCAAAACCAAAAGGGCAACTCTGAGAAGCTGGTCCTGGTGGTACGAGCAGACCCTGCTACCGGGGTAAAAGCCCAGTGACATAACAGAGCCTACAGGTTCCACAGGCATTTCTGGCATTTAATCCTCCTTCCAGTAGCTTCTGGAAGCCCCTTCAAGAAGCAGGACATGCAGGTGGTTTTTCAGGCCTCACAAAATAAGGTCAGTTGAAATTTTGTTGTTCAGGGTCTGCAGTTATTGAGAATACTCAGTTCATACATCCTGAATGCACCGTTCAGTTCAGGTGTGGTAATTAACTTCTGCAATTCAGTACTGCCATCTCTCAGCGATGAGCGATGAGCGATGAGCAAGGCGGAAATCCCCCAAAATAATGAATGCTTAATTTCGATATGTCTTTTATATATTTAGTTATAACATTTGTTTTATTTGCCATTTGGGGATTTTTTTGGTACTTGTACGGTGCTTTTGATTGTTCAAGATTTTTCTCCACGTTCACAGAAATCAGAAAGTTTGAAGAAAAATGTTGAGAATCTGTTATAATTAAGGATCCCAGGAAATTAATTTTAAAGAAAAATACAAAATCCTTCTCCTCAGAAACATGACAGTTGACAGAAGCAAAAGAAGTTTTGTATGTGAAGAAAATATATTTGTGTATATGAATGTACAATAGTATTATATGCTGATCATAAACATTCAAACCACTTTTTCGTCGCACTTGGTAAGCACTAAATACAGCAATAGCTGTAACTTTTAATTCAACAGTTTCTCTAGTCAAAAAGAACAAGATTAATGCTCATGATTAATTTTCTGAATTCTCAAATCTATTGAAAGAACAGCATCAATATAGTAAATAGTTCAACTTCAGGAATAGGCAGGGGATAAAAAAGCTTTTGCATTCTTTCCCTGTGCTGCCACCACAGCACAAGTCACTAGTGTAGTTGAGGTAGTCCATTCACAAACATACAACTAAAATATTCTGTGTGCACACATATACATTTACACATACATTCTTGTCTCAGTGTTTGTTCTATTAACTGACTAATAAAGCATATAACATTGGAAATAATGATTTTTGCTTTGTGATGAAATTACTTTGAAAGTGGCTTTAGAAAAAAAAAAGGTCTTCCAAAAAAGTACTGCTAAATAAATCAAAATTACATATGCAAATAGGCTGATTACATTTGGCTGCACAACTGAATGACAAATTACACTGAAAATGTTTTTTTAAACTTGCAACTACAAGTCTGCCCCCAGGCTGACCCAAGAGTCCTTTCATTTCAGCACAATGCCATTACTTTGCTATTAAGTGCCATCCATTACAAAACTAGAATCATGTGCAATTACAATTACACGCTCATTTAGATGTGCAATTGCTCATTTTTACACGTGCAATATTGATATTGTCTTTCATAAATGTTTTATGCTTTCCTGAACCATATCTAGTAAAGGGAGTAAGTGTGACTGTGGCTTTCTGCAATCAACAGCCTTCGGAAGCAAAAGCAATATGGTAAAAAAAAAAAGGAAATAATCTCTCTGATTAGTTCACCAAGTAGAAAAAGCCAGTTGTTTTGGGGGTGATTTTTTTTTATATATATGCATTTTGTTCACACAGCAATAAAACCAGTAATATTTATATTTTCCTATATGTAATAAATCTCTCTTGGCTAGACCTGTCATCAGCTCTTATAATTGATTATTGTATGTATCGGGTATTTAAGAGAACACTAGATAATTGCTACATGTAATGTAAGAATTTAAACATACCAAATGAAGTAGAAATTTCCAGTAGGGTAATTACCAGCACCAGGCAAACTGGGAGACAACTGATAAGGTAGAAAAAACGTTAGCTTACGTTTTCATTTCCCACAGTCAGAAGCAGGATTCTCTCTAGATACAGGAAGAGTTGCTTAAAACAGCAGGTTGCTGGGATCTGCGAAATGGCTGCGGTCCAGTGCTCCCTCTGCCTACGCCAGACCGCAGGAAAGCTGGCCTTGCTGCTACTGCTGGCATTGCCAACTCATGGGCGGCAGCGTATGAGGCATTCCGGCTGGGACAGTTGGTGCCTCAAAAACCAGCCATTACCAGCCCTAATATTCCCATCTTCCCAGCAGGCCGAGGAGCAACAAGCTTTCAAAATATCTGGCACACTTCATTTCTTTGCGCTTGGCCTATTTCTGCTCCTGCACCTTCTTTTTCCCTTATATATTAAAAGAAGCAGCCCAGCCTACAGCCTCCATGAAATACACAAGTGAGGTTTTTTACTCTTTAATTCATCCTAAGCATATTTAAATGTGCAAAAAAATACTGGAAGGATATCTAATTCTACATCACTGTACATGATACCATTTTGATATGCCAACCACAAAAAGGGTTGTGTTAATCCTGCGCAAATCCAGTTTGCAGCACCTGGCACGCTTCTTTCAAAAACCTCAACAGCCCCCATGAAAAACCATACCTCCATCTTGGGTGCCCCATTGACTTTCCTGTCAGTAATTGTTCTGGAGTAGCAGCAGACATTTAATATTTATGTGCACTTACATATTAATAATTGATAATTACTGCTGATTTAGCTAAAGGAAATGGTTGACATGAATAGGGGAGTAACTGTTTTACATGATAATCTTGCGAGAATAGATGACGGGTCAGAAGAAACATGGTATGTCAGAGCATAAACTAATTCACTTGGGAGAAATTACTTCCAATGAGACTTTAAATGGCAGCAAGTGGGTTAGTGGGTATGCAGAGGTACCACAAACCTGTCTGCAAAAAGAAATGTGATGGCACATCATGCACCATCAGTGCAGGAAACTAACTGGAAGATGATGTGTTACAAGAGAAGACCATACAAGCATAACACCTATATATTAGCCTCTGCTTCAAGGACAGTATTCAACTCTGCATACCTGACTGAAGAAAAATAACATTCAGAGATTGCAGCAAAGAACCACAATGCTTGGTGGAACAAAAAAGTCTTTATATGTAACAAACCAGGCTTTTAAAACTTGGATATTAATAATTAAATACCTATTATTTAAGTACTTGCAATTTTTATAAATAAGTTACATATTTGATGTTACCTACCTATTCTGAACCTCTGAGTTAATAGGTGCTATGAAATATTAAAAAAATAAAAAAACAACAAAAAAATTTAACAAAACAGTTAAAGGCCTTTTCATTAATGTTGTGTTCTATGGTAAGTAAGCTGACTACCTGGAATCTAGCTAATTAACATCAGGGAATTTTAGTCTGTCCCTTTGGGAGTTAGCAGGGTGTATCCGTTGTTATTGTTAATTACAGGCTGTAAGAAAAAAATACATTTACTTTTCCAAAACGTGCTGGATGCCATCACTTACATAAATGAAAAGCCAGTGGCCATTCTGTGGTCCATCATACCTGTGTAACTGGTTGGTGCAATTGGGCAGGTTGGCAAGGGCTGTTTTCTGGTTCACAAACCACAGTGGACTGCTTTCCCAGGCCTGTGGATTTTCCTTTCCTTTCTGGATGAGTCTAGTTGCAGAGACCTGACAGCTGCGTTCAAAAGTCACTTATTTTCTCCTTATTTCCACTGTAAGGCATTGCTGAAACATGACTACACTTTGCGGGATGGAGGAGTAGTTGTAAGAATAAATAGATTTTTAAAAGAGTGAGGAAATCTCATTAACTACCAACAACAGTACTGAGGAAGAGTATGTGGAGAAGTGCTTTCTGTTCAGCCAGTAAATCACCCAGACGCAAGCTGACTCCTCAACTGCACATTTTATGGCCATTGTAGTGATTGAGATCAGAAATGACCCTCCTGAGGTGCCTCAGGGAGGCCCTCCCTCACACCGACCCCGGCCTTCTCCCTCACGCCGCAAGAAGGGGCCCTGCTCCTCACTGGCAGCAGTTTCCCTGGTGTTCTCACGTTGATGGTGCACTAGCTGCTATACAGTAACATAAAATTTAAAAGAAATATTAAACCCTCCCACCCACACAAAAAAAAACCCTCACCCTTCGCAAAAAAAACCCAAAAAAACCCACCAACCACCCCCAAAACACCAACATAACCACGTAACACTCAGCAACCTGAAACGGCAAAAACTTGGAAGGCAAGTGGAAAAAAATAATCGGTTACAGCTTCCCCTACGAACGACCCCACCTTTATTTCCTCAGTCCTGGCACCAGAGGGAGCGCCGGCGGCAGCGCCTCACCCGCCCTTCCCTCCCGCCTCGGCAGGCCCCGCAACAACCGGCGCGCCCCGCAACGCCC
>NW_009650064.1:8168617-8203861 GCF_000708025.1 Charadrius vociferus
GCCGATTGAAGCAGTGCTGTGCCTCTTTGGGCAAGGGGAGATGGTCAGTTTCTGGTTAACTCGTGAGCCTGCTGGGCTCGGGGCAATTTTCATAAAAATTGTGTTAATTCTCTTACATGTATCCATGAAAGAGTCTTCCAAAGTATGTTTCTTCTGGGCCCTCGTAAGCCGTGAATGCCCCAACTTGTTAAGATTCTCAAAAAGGAAAAAGAAAAGGTCATAGAGAAGTCCTGCTGGGCCCAATTGCTACTGCAGAGGGCTTGCTTTCTGGTGGGCAGGTCACCAGTTGGAGTAATTCCTGAGAAGCAATATGGTCTTTGTAAGGGGCAGGGGAGGTCTTGGGGTGCAGGAGGTGCCCCAGCAGCAGTAGTCTGTCCTGGAAGCAGTTTGTTTCACAGCTATTAAAACTATTCTTTCTCCACGTTTAAACACTATTAATCCAGAAGGTTGGGTTGGATAACTTGTTGAGATCTTCTCTAGCCTCTTCCTTCCATTTAAAGGAGGAAATATAGCTGTTAGAACACAGTGCTTGATTTCACCCCAGCCCAAAGAGTTGTGAATGGAGTTAGATCCAGTTGGCGACCAGTCACAAGTGGTGTTCCCCAGGACTCAGTATTGGGGCCTTTTCTGTTTAATATCTTAGTATCAGCGGCATGGATGAGAGGATTGAGTGCACCCTCAGTAAGTTTTCAGGTAGGAATGGTCTACAGAGGGATCTGGAGAGGCTGGATCGATGAGCCAAGGCCAGTGGTATGAGGTTCAACAAGGCCAAGTGCCGGGTCCTGCACTTGGGTCGCAACAACCCCATGCGGTGCTACAGGCTTGGGGAAGAGTGGCTGGAAAGCTGTCTGGTGGAGAAGGACCTGGGGCTGTTGGTCAACAGCTGATTGAATATGAGCCAGTGGTGTGCCCAGGTGACAGAGAAGGCCAATAGCATCCTGTCTTTGGTTAGAAATAGTGTGGCTAGTAGGACTAGGGAAGTGATTGTCCCCCTGTACTCGACACTGGTGAGGCCCCATCTTGCGTATTGTGTTCAGTTTTGGGCCTCTCACTACAAGACAGACATTGAGACTCTAGACTGTGTCCAGAGAAGGGCAACGAAGCTGGTGAGGGGTCCAGAGCACAAGTCTTATGAGGAGCAGCTGAGGGAACTGGGGTTGTTTAGCCTGGAGAAAAGGAGGCTGAGGGGAGACGTCTACAACTACCTGAAAGGAGGTTATAGCAAGGTGGGAGTTGGTGTTTTCTCCCAAGTAACAGGTGATAGGACAAGAGGAAATGGCCTCAAGTTGCACCAGAGGAGGTATAGATTGGATATTAGGAAAAATTTCTTCACTGAAAGGGTTGTCAAGCACTGGAGCAGGCTGCCCAGGGAAGTGGTGGTCGCTGTCCCTGGAGATATTTAAAAGACATGCAGATGTGGTGCTGAGGGACATGGTTTTGTGGTAACTTGGCAGTGCTTGGTTAATGGTTGGACTCAATGATCTTCCAGGTCTCTTACAATCAAAATGATTCTATGATTCTAGTTAAAACCCCATTGAATTAAAATAGCTGTTAGAATATACCTTCATTTCCATCACGTGTCCCCATCGCCTTTCTCCAAGTGTACACACGTACCGATAGGAAAAAAATTCTTTTGAGAAGCAGCTAGGATAGCTCCATTTGAAGCAGAGAGAGATGTCTGATTCTGTCTTTATGCAAATTGTGTCCAGCATATTCTGTCATTTATGAAAACTTCTGTGTTAGGCCTTTCTTCTTTTTCTTGCCCAGATACTAAAAAAAATAGTGTCTTGTCTTGTCAAATGCAACTAACGAGAGGTAGACAGACTGCTCTTCTCACTTAAGATCTGTATGTGAAACTGAATGCTCTGTATTGATTTCTGCTGCTTTTTTAAAGTGTGGTGCTTCAAAATGTTAAAGGAAACTAAAAAGTTTATTGGTAAATCCCTTCAGCCAGCACGACCTGTGCGCCATCTGCCTTCTAAACAAGGTGAGTAGCATGGCTAAGGTACAGTTCTCTTTGCCAAAGCTTCAGTTGCTTTTAAGGAAATAACAAGTATGTGTGAAGTGACTTTTTTTTTTTTTTTTAATGCTTTTGTGCAAACTACAGTGATGTATAAATATCTTGCTGTGTGTTGATCATCACTGTGTTAAAATCTGAATTTATGTTAGATTTATGCAGAACTTTTTGGTGTTACTCTAACTTGACATGTGAAATTCTGGCTTCAGAAGGATGGACCACGCTTATCTGTCAAATTTGGATTTCTTGGGTTAGTTGTCTCCTGCTATTGAAAACATAAAATACACATAATTTAACAAATAGGTTATTGTTTAGTTTTTATTGCAAGTGCAATACACTGCACCATATGGGTCTTGTCTAGCCTTCATAAGAGTTTAAAACAAACAAAAAAAAAGCCTAAGAAAAAATATGCAGTATTTATGTCAGGTGTGTATATTTTGAGCTTTTTTTGTTTGTTTTTTTAAATCTCTGTAGTCTTTCTAGATACTGCGATATTGCAGCTGTTATTGTTAAGTTAGAACATTTTGGTGGCCAGAGAAACAATGACAGCAACAATGTGGACAGAAGCTAAGTGACAGGATAAATTTTTACTTTGTTTAAAATTCATGGAAGAAATGGAAAAATGGTCCTATGGTGATTTAGAACTTTTAAGTTGTGAATAAATGCCCGTGTAATCTCTTTGCAGTTGGATTTCAGTAATGTTCTTGTGGCAACTATCACAAAATAAAAACGTGGAGTCTATTTAAAATATTTTTTTCTTAATGTTTTCTCTTATCTTCACCGGCATCAGGCATTGCTTTAAACTTTGAGACTGAATTACCTAGCAACACTGAAGTACATTTGCAGAGTAAGGTTGACTGGGTGAGTATTGAGTAGATAGTAGATCACAAAGTTGATGGAGTGTGTTCTAGAGTGCTATAAATTGGAGGTCAGTTGATCCGGTATGTTACCAAATTAGAAGTAAACTGTATTTCCAGCTAGGATTGTCCTTGAATCTGTATGTTATAAGCCAGAAGTGTTAGAAGCGTTAAAAAGAAGTATGTGTTTGAGGAATGCCTTTCCCCGATACTCGCATGCACTAGTAGCTGAAAAACGCACCTTAATGAGTTACTTATTTAAGACTCTTGTGAAAGTTTTTGTGGTGTTTCTTTAGTCTTCATTGCATTGAAGACATCTATTTTAAACTTAAAGTACACCTACTCAGTCCTTGCTTATTATGTGTAAAGGGTAACATTAGTAATACATTTTTTTGTTAGCATACACACAAATTTCATTTGAGGCAACAAACTTCACAAAACTAGGTAATGAAACAGTTTCAGTGCATTCTGTGGTTCTGTTTCACTGACTCTGCTGGACCGGGCAATAAATGGGCCTTAGTATTCAAAATAACAGAAGCACTGTAGTGCTTTATTGCCAGAAATACTTGGGTTTAGACATGGTACAATGTGTCTTTCAAATTTTAAATTGGTTGTAGCTGTTTGCTGCAAAATGCAGTTTGTGGTGTTCCAACTGGAATTCTTGATATTTCATAGTCTGAATTTGATTCTGTTGATAATTTTTTTTTTTTTATTTTAGAATAGGTCTGATAGTCCTGTAGTCCTTAATTTATTGTATGAAGCTTCTGGAAGCTACCATTGACTTTTTTAAAAATCGAGGTGTTGGCTGCCTATCCTTGATCATACATAGGGAAATTAAGAGTTATACTTGTCTCCTGAGCAATGTGTGTTTAAAAGAACAAACTATTCCCTTTTAGAATAGGCCTGTGGTCAGCAATGTTGTAGTACTCAGTTTCATCAATATTTGGCTACCTGTAGCTAGATACTGCATTTCTTTGATGTTAGTGTAGCTGTATTTGTTTTTTAACATTTTCTTTGGCATAGGATATTGAGAAGGCTTTTTAATACTTTTGACTGTGAGCTGTTTCATGGGTACTACCAGTTGATTAGTACCCTGTGAAGTTTTTGGTTTCAGTTGATGGGCAGCATTGGCCTGGAGGCTGGCATAGCAGCTTCACAGAATATTTTGCTAAGCAGAAACACGCAGTAGCTGGTTCTGAAGATGCTGAGACCTGAATCTGATGAAACAAAGTTGTGTGTTACCACTCTTTAATGAGTCTTGGCAAACATTCTCTGTGTTTAAAAAAGCATCAGTGATGATCTGAAAAAACTGTGTGTTGTTATCCATTTGCTCTTTGGCTCCTGATAATGGTGAAATAATGTCCCCATTCCTAGAATAATATATATATTTCACTTCAAGAACCTGTTCTTCAAAATTGCATTTCAAGTGCTTTAATTCTTACTGCCTTTTGTCAAGGCAGTAATAGTACTCTGTATGTACAATCACAAAACTTTAATTATCCTTATCCCCTTTCTTCCTCCTCCAATATATTTCCTATTACAGAAGATAAATGATCACAGGACGAAACACACTGTAAGGTGAAAAACAAGAACAACTGTTGACATAGCAGTTAGTATTGCTAAATCAAAACCAACTCATTACAGCTTTTTATACCAGTCATGGTCTTATGTAGTGACAGTCTATGAAAGAGAATATTCAAGTTGCTATAGGTTAGGATACAGGAAATGCAGGTTACTTTGGAAAGCTTGGTGAATGGTAAAGATTTTAAAAAGTAAAACAGATTGCATTTGCCACTAACTTATGAGTGGATTAAAACAAAAATAAAACAGGCTTTAGAAACAAAGAAAACCAACCCAACTCTGTCAAACCAAGTTCATAAAGGAGCAAGGGAACTGAAGAAGAATTGGTCAACTGAATTCTTCAGACTGCTTTTTTACTCTGTGGTATTTAGTATGCACACTTAAAGCTGCTTAGACTTCTGCCAGAAAAAAGAATCATCATTATGGCACATCAGGAGTGCTAGTCACTAATAGATTCAACTCTGAGTAATTTAGAGAACAGTGAATTGTAGTATTAAAACTACTATCTGAGGGACTTAGAGTCTGAAACTTCTAGTCTTAAGTCTTAGAGGAAGCAGAGAAGAGCTAATGTGAATAGTGAGCACAGTGATAGTGCTTGTATCTAAGATGTTAGCCTTGATTCCAGGGAATTTCCACCAAACTGGTGTTCAGAGTGAAAGTGCCTGAATACTCACTGTACCCTAACTGGCTAATTTAAAGCAAAGAATAATTTTCCTTCATGGTATGCAAAGAATTTTCAGAAGATATAGAGAGTGTTGAGTCCACTACCTCAGATCTATTTAAGGTAGAAAGAGGGGCTTGAAAAGTCTCCCTCAGTCAGTATCAGTTTTAATTTACTAGTTCTTAACTACCATTTGAAAATTATATTGAGCTTCAGAAATGCGTGCCCTGCTCTAGGGATATTCTTTATAGGTGGATTCCATTTTTTGTAGATGGATTTTGGATAGGAACATGTACAAGATGATTGTTGTGAGCAGTGATACTAAAATGTTAAGTTTTGGACCAAAACCCAAGCATAGTAGAACACTTGATATTATAAAGCAGTTGGCAGGATGATGTGATGGGAGATGGTGTAGAAAGAAATGTAAAAATATTGTGGTGACATTGTCTGGCACATTGCTGTAAATTCTGCTGTATCATGCATGTCTTTTTCTTGTGGATTTGAGAATGCGTTAAATCCTTGTTTTTACTCGGAAAGCGCCTTTGAATAGCTAGGACTTGCAAAGACTAGTTTAACATCACCAAACAGTTAGAATTAGAAATATGTCTCTCTGTTAACTTCATTCTCTGAAATCCCTAGATTTTTCAGATACTTCCCCACCACCCCGAAATTCTAGACAAATCAGGAAAAGATAACTAAATTTCAACCACAGAAAATGGAAATGCAAGTAGGGTGGGTAATATCCTAGAAATATTTTGCCATTTCACTATTTGTAGTCTTGGCACACCATGAAAGTTGGTGGTGCAGTTATAATACAGTGTGTTAATTGCTATCTCTGTGTAGAAAATGGGTTCTCTTATGCTTTTGACAAATGCTTCCCAAAATTTTCAGTTCTTGCCCTTTCTGCCCTCCAAATCTGTCTCAGAATGAGATTAAAATTCCTCAGCCAAACCTGTGGAGCCTTTTGGGAGCCAAGACAAACTGTTGAGGGTAAACTTTCCGACTTTGCAAAACACTCACTTCAAGGTTTTGGCAGCTGGAAGTAACTCAACATTATCCTACAGATGTTGCGTCTTGATGCTTATGAAACCTTTTGCTAAGTGAGAGAATCCAAGTCTCTCTTTTGGTCTTAAGGAAAGTCCTTCCTGCTTTTATTGGTCCCCGGTGTAGCAGCTTCTGGCTGTGTTCTGGGTGAGATAAGAGAAAAGGAGATAATTGTATTTGTTTTAAAAACTAGATATAGCACTATAAAATTCTGTCTAAAAGATTGCTGTCTCAATGTGCTTACCTATACTGCTTTGTAGGTTGTTGAACTATGTCTTTATAGTATGTAATCAAGAGTAACAAACATTCTACAGGTTCAAATTAAACTTCTCAGGCATTTTATATTACCACTATCCCTATTTACAGTTTTCTGCAGTTATTTTGCAGGACCTTCATCTTTCAAGTTAGAGATGCATCAACTTTTATAGATAGCTACAGTTCTGACTACAGTTTAATTTGTGCAAGAGTGTTTCTTTTCAGCCTGTTTTTACATTGTAAAGAAGAAGGTGATTCAATTGCAAGGAGTGGAAAAATTGAACAGAATCCAGTTTTCTTCATGCACAGAAAGTATTGTTCAAAATCTTGGTAATTGGTGAAAGCAAAATTGATTACTGAAACTGTGCTACAACTATTATTTTTAACTAAGAAACCCAGAAACACACATCCTTGTTTTAATGTACTTAAAGGAAACAAGCTTCATAACTTAATTTTGTGAAATATATAAAAAAATGTTTAATTCTTCCCTCCCTATTTTAGTTATCTGAAATGACAGAAGTGAAGATCTTAACTCAAACTATGATGCCCTGTCAACCAAAACAGCATGAATCAGAAGCAAAGAAAGGTAAAATACTGCATGGAGATCAGTGTCAGAATTGTATTTTGTGGGTGGAAGGCAGCTGAACTTTGAAGAGATATGGGCTGCATATTATTTTTTTCTGATTAGCCTGTGCTTTGAGAGTTTGGCTTCCTTCTGTAGCACAATTTGAGAGCAAAATGAAACCTTCCTGTTTTTCACAGAACACTCTAGAGAAAGTTTACAACTTGGCCATAACTGAGGTGGGAAACCTCCACTGGTAGACTTGCTTGCGTATAAGCGTGTACCTGTCTTGTTTGTTTTCTTTTTTCCTGTTGTTATTGGTTTTGTTGGGTTGTTTTTTAAGAAAAAAACACCACCAAAACAAACCCAAGAAAAAACAAGCCCCAAGCATAAAAAAAATTTCTTCACACAAAATCCTGGTTTTGTGTAAAATGCTTCTGTATGTAGAAGTACAGGTTTGAGTTGCATCCTCTACCTGTTGGCAGGGGTCAGTCATGGCATACAATCTTTAAGATTATTGAATGCAACCAATTTAAGAATTTAGTAGCTTGGCTTTCTTTTCCTACTCTTACTGTAGTTCTTCTGAAATACTAATTTTTGGATGTTTAGAAATCACTTAATTTCTTTCATTATTAGTCATAGACAGTTTGTTCTTGTGTCAACACTGTCCTTAAGGTTTGCTCCTTATGCTTTTCTTTCTGTATGCCTGTCACTCAATACTTGTAAAGCATAAGAGTGTTTTTGTCACAGTTTTGTAGTTTAAGCAAGCTGAACTTCTACTCTCTTTTTTCGTTAAGGGATATTCTCAGATTCCAGACATATTCTCACAGTCCTCCTCTGCATTGCTTCATGCCTGATTCTTCATTCTTAAACGTGTCACAGGAACTGCAATGGTGATCAAGGTTAAGTCATCAGTTCATTAAGACAATTTTTTCTGCTAATGTCTTCCTGTAATCGGGCATCTCAAATCTGTCAGTAATCTCCAGTCCTTAAGTAATCTCTGGAGACTTGGTTTGTTCTGTTGCTCTTATTACTCAAGAACTGAAAGAATTCTGTTAAGTTTTATTGAGCCTTTCCTATTTTTCCTCAGTATGAGGGTACCATCACCCAGGTTCTTGAGCAGTAATTCTACGCTGTCAAGTGTTACTGACTTGAAAGTCAGTCTTCCATGTATTCCCTTTCAGGCTCAGATTCGTTTCTTTGATTCTTGATCTTGGTAAACAGAATAATGTTCTGTTCTTTGGATCTGGTTTGGTGGCAGGCTTGTCAAGTTCTTTCTGTTTGGTGGTGGCTTTCTGATCCGTTCTTGTTGATTCTGCTTCTGGTGCGTAGAGGATATAGTGTTCTACAAGATCTTCAATGGCTTCTCATCAGGTCATGCTCCTGTACAAACCATCACTTTGAACCTTTCATTGCTGTTAATTGTTGTGTGGTTAATTGCTGTGTGGTGCCTTCCTCAGTCTACTCCACATTTGTCCGTAATGTCAAACTTTTTCCAACACTTACTTTCAAAGGACTTTTGTTTGTTTGATGATTCTTGTAATCCTTTCCCTTCAGAGTAACACAACTTTAGAGGTCCTGTTGTTCAGCTACTGCCTACAAATAAGTATCTTTTTTCCCCCCTTTTTCCTCTCTTCCATCACACTGAAATTTTCACTGCAACTCAGTTTTTATCTCCAGCTGTATGTAATTCTAGATAATAATTTCCATTTCATATCTATTCAGTGGTAGTATGCCTTCAATTACCTATCTACTGTTCTTAAGTGCTTTTTACTGCTATCTCAGTCACTTCGTTACTTTCTCTTAGAATCATAGAATAGTTTGGGTTGGAAGGGACCTTTGAAGGTCATCTAGTCCAACCCTACAGCAATAAGCAGGGACATCTTCAACTAGATCGGGTTCCTCAGAGCCCCGTACAAACTCACCTTGAATGTTTCCGGGGATGGGGCATCTGCCACCTCTCTGCGCAACCCGTTCCAGGGTTTTACCACCCTCATTGTAAAAAGTTTCTTCATTATATCTAGTCTGAATCTACCCTCTTTTAGTTTAAAGCCATTACTCCTTGTCCTGTAGTAACAGTTGCCACTAAAAAGTTTGTCCCCATCTTTCTTATAAGTCCCCTTTAAGTAATGAAAGGCTGCAATAAGGTCTCCCCAGAGCCTTCTCTTCTCCAGGCTGAATAACCCCAACTCTCTCAGCCTGTTCTCACAGGAGAGTTGTTCCATCCCTCTGATCATTTTTGTGGCCCTCTTCTGGACCCGCTCCAACAGGTCCATGTCTCTCCAGTGCTGAGGGCTCCAGAGCTGGATGCTGGACTCCAGGTGGGGTCTCACCAGAGTGGAGTAGAGGGGCAGAATCACCACCCTCGACCTGCTGGCCATGCTTCTTTTGATGCAGCCCAGGATATGCTTCACCTTCTGGGGTGCGAGCACATACTGTTCTCTCACATCCAGCTTTTCATTCACCAGTACTCCCAGGTCCTCCTTAGGGCTGCTCTCAATCCGTTCATGCCCTAGCCTGTATTGATACCAGAGGTTCCCTCAACCCACATGCAGGACCCTGTACTTGACCTTGTTGAACCTCATCAGGTTCACATGGGCCCACTTTTCAAGCTTGCCCAGGTCCCTCTGGATATCACCCTGTCCCTCAGGCCTGTCAACGGCACCACTCAGCTTGGTGTCGTCTGCAAACTTGCTGAGGGTGCATTTGATCCCACTGTCTATGATGTCACTGATGAAGATATTGAACAGGACTGGTCCCAACATGGACCTCTAAGGGACACCATTTGTCACCGATCTCCATCTGGACGTTGAGCTGTTGACCACTACGCTCTGGATGCGACCATCCAACCAATTCCCCTTCTACTGGACAGTCCATCCATCAAATCCATACCTCTCCAATTTAGAGAGAAGGATGTTGTGGGGGACCATGTCAAAGGCCTTATAGAAGTCCTCTTCTTCATATGTTTTTAAACAAGGGGAAAAAAACCCAAGCCGTAAGTTTTGAAGTATGCTGCTGTTCTTTAAACTATTCTTTTTAAAGTTATCCTCATGCCCTCAATGAATTTGGCAGTTATTACAGTCACTTGTGGTCAAAGGCAGGAAAAAAATCCCATTCATAGTTGACTTTGTAGCCTCTCTTGTCAACAGCCTACAGCCTGAGAAGCAAAAACTGTAGTCAATCAAGTGACTGTATAACAGTCCTACAGGAAGCTTGTTATTCCTAAAGGAATAAATTTCTTTGTCACCAAGGACAAAGATAAAGTTTGTCCCTTCTTTGCATTGTTCCTTCCTCTTGTTCTTGCTCTTGTTTAAGAATATCAGCTTAAAATACAGACATGGGTAGACTTATTATATCTGAGACTATGCTAGAGTAGAGATAGTGGTACAAACTTGAATGATAACATGCACGTTTGAAGCAAAGCCCGTGACTTTTCTTGATTCAATGTAAAACCTTCAAAACTATTTCATTTGTATTAGTCCGTTTGCTAGTTTACATGCAGCAGATCTCATAATTACTTTTAGCTGTTGAAAGACGGAATAGCTCCAAGAAAAGAGACACTCAGTTTTTGTTATCTGTGCCATTGAAACATGTGCCACTTTGGTGTGAGTTATAAACTCAAGGCATATTTGTGGCATTTCTGTTAATTAGAACAAGATATAGGGAGTCTGTCCATAGTGTAAGGTTGGATTCATCTTTTTGTGTTCTTTTGTATTAAAACAACAAACCCTTACTAGCTTGGAATAGTCCTCCATACTTACTAAGTCAATTTGATGGGAGTTAAAGTGAAATGTTTTGTAATTTAATACAAATTGTCCTGATGCAAGGTCAGACTTAAATTACTGCTGGTTTTAATACTGATTTTTATATTCCACATGCAGCATTTCCACCCTTCTATAAGAAACCGAATCAGTTTTCTGAATTCCCAACCTTAATGCTTTAAACAATGTTGACCTTAGTAATTTTGTATGTTCACAGAAAGGATCAAATACAGCAGAGATTTCCTTCTGAAACTTTCGAGCGTTTCTCTTTCTCAGAAGAAGCCAGAGTTTCTTCCTGATCATCCAATTGTACTTGAAAAGCCAGTAAGTGCATTTTTCATATTAAGTGAAGTTAGAAAAACAGTCATGGAGGTTTTGACAACCCATTTGATAGGAAACATTTTTCTTCAGACTAGCCTGTCAAATTGATAAAACCTTCAAAAGACAGATTGTGTAGTTCAACTCTGTTACTTTTGTACATAACTTCCCCAGTAAGTATTTGGCATCTTACTGTGGCAAGTATTATACAAAGGAAAAGTGGGGTTTTTTTTCAGTAAAAAGATCAGGTATGTTTCCAAATTTAAAGTCAGTATGAAATCATATTAAAGCTTTCTACTATGAAATCACAGTACATAGCTTTGGTATTCTATGTGAATTCCATCTCTGTCTTTAAAAGAACAATCTTCATAAAGTTCTGGCTTGGTGAAAGTCTGATTCCAGTGTTTAAGTTGTCTGTGCATCAGTGTCCACTACAAAACTATTAATGAGCTTAATGCGATTTGTGTTAGCATTCTTTCTGGTCTGTGGTGTTGGGGAGAAATGAATAGAAATTATGAATGTGAAGGATATCCAGGAGTGCCATCTTAACCTTTGAGATTAAATAATCCTGAAATACTTGGTATGCTAAGAGAAAAAAGTCTAATGGTTCATATTCCACACAGAAAGTGTAGGGGAATATTCTTGGGTATAAACATTATAATATCAAATCAGGCTACATGCTGGGCTGCTTTTGAGGCTATCAGGGTGTAGTTCTTCTAGAAACAGGATTCGTATCCTGGAGAAGTATGTCCAGATGACTACCGTGTTGGCCACAATTTGATGCAGTTTTAAACTTTTAAAATTTCTATTCTTTGGAAGAACAAAGCTAAACTAATATATGACTGTGATGAGCCTTCCCTGATCTTGTTACATCTTTCTGTTATACTTGTCCTCAAGATGAAAGCTTTACTTGTTTGAAAACCTGCCTGCAGGTAGGGAGGTATCAACTCTTGAATTTCCTAACTGTTTTCCCCTCTTTCCGTTGCTTGAGTTTCTAAGGGGGGCCAATTTTGACAATGTATACGCTTTCTCATTGTTATGTTTATAGGTAAAGGAGGACACCCACAGAAATGGAATCGGTGGACGAATGAACTCTAACATTGCTCATGACTTGGCTAAATTGCAAATAATTTGAATACAGGGAAAGAAGGATTGTAAAAACTGGTGTAAGCCAGGATGGGTTGCATGTGTTTTAAGAGATTGTTTTGGGGCTGGAGGATCTATGTCTGTAGGATGATGTCATAAGTGTATCCAGTTATATATAGTCTTTTCTTTAGAAATAGAAGTGTCTCATTGATTGTGAGGCCTGCTCTTAAAGTCTTTCCTCTGATTTGTGTTAGTCATATGTATGTAAGCCCTCACGTGCATATGCTAGTTTATCATACAGATAAAATAGTGAGCTTTCTGATTCTATTCAGCTGCAAAAGGGGATGGGTAAATTACAAACTCTTATTAGTCAGGATCTTGTGTTAGAATAACATAATGAGTATCACTTACCTATCATTATAAGTGTCTTAAGCACAAAGTATGGATGGTTGAGTGGGCCAAAGGAAAAAAAATCCCGTTCTCATTAAAAGAAAGCAAAAGCTGGCAAATTTGGTATGTGATCTTGGAGACAGCGTTGAAAAGGGTATTTCAAGTATACTGATCTCATTAGTATAAAAGGGTGATATTATTAGCTTGCCAGTCATAGTTCAGAAGTTAGTCCCACATTATAAGTATGAAACTTGGTCAGTGACAGGGTTTTCTTTTTGGAATTGACTAGAATAAATGTTTTGGTTTTAATATAGGATAAAACTATCCACTATTGTATTCTGGTGTGAAATTTTAGTGTAGACATTGGAGTTTTAGTACTTTGGGAGTTTGTTTGGAGGCTTATTAACATGAATTAAACATATAAGTTCTTTGGGTGTGGACTGTCTTAAGATGTATTTTGTATGCCAGCATGGATATACCAGCTTGCTTTTCACTAAGCTGTTTTCTTATTGGCGAGGAAGAGGAAAAAATTACCGTCGTTTCCAAGAACATTTCAATGAAAGTATATGAACTTTGTTAGAAATCCCATTGCCATATACTGAAATAAAAATATTATTTTTGGGACACATGTACCCTTCCCAGCTAGTCACTTTCTATGAAAGGATTGAAGCACTTGGAGATGTTAAGTTTTTCTGTATGGTAATCCAAATATAAGAATCTGTGAATAGAATGGAATCTGAATCTTACCCAGGAATGCCTTAGACTTGACTTGGCCTGTCAGCTAATGGAGTTTACTTTCAAGTCTCTCATACTGGTGTGAGAAGATTCATGCTGAATTGCAAGAATGAAGCGTGATAAAACACACTTTAAAATTAGAAGAAAAAAACCCAATAGCTTCAAACATTTTATGGGACAAAGACCTGCATTATTTCCTCTTCTGAGTTAGCTGCCTGTCTTGGCAAACATTACTGGTGAGATTTTCATCAAATGCAGGACTGATTAGTCAACCTGGAAATTGGAGAGGCCTCTGTCTGTTCAGAATGTGAGGCTTGTTAGTGTATAGCTTCTCTTAAAACAGTGACACTGAATAAGCGATTTTTCTGTCTGGGAGAGGGTTTATCTCAAATGAGAATAATCTGAGTCCAATATGCATAAAAGGATTGAGCCTATTACAGTTTTTTCTTAATACTTCTTATAATATATAGGTTGGAGGAAAAGCGTTTCATAATTCTTGAGCATGTAATCTGAGAAGGCACCTGGGATCAAAGTAAAATTGAAGATAAATTCAAAACTAATTTGTCCAGAAAAGGCAGTGATTTCAGGCTCCTTCTGGTGCAATACAGTGACATCAGTCTGTCATGTCAAATTGCCTGCTTTGTGTGACACTTTGCTTATTGAGACTCTGTGTCCGAGTTTGAGCATTCTGCGCTGAAGTAAAGAAGTTGATTAGTAGTGGAAAGCCTATAGGACAAGTACAAACAGCTTTAGTTTTGATGCAAACAGTGTTTCCAGGTGCTGTTTCTTTCAAATCTGTTTAGTGATGAGACAAAATTATTAAATACAGCCTTATTTTAGGTTTGGGGGTTTTTTTTGTCTTGTTAATTTATTTTTCTTTCTTAAGCATGGTTTTGGTAGCTTTTAATGACTTTTCCCAGAATCTTTTAGTTTGGAAGGGACCTCTTGAGATCACCTAGTCCAACCTCCCTGCTCAAGCAGAGTCAGTTAGAGCAGGTTGCCCAGGATTGTGTCCGGTCAAGTTTTGAATATCTCCACCGGCAAAGCTTTAACAACCTCTTTGTGGAGGGATTGCACAGCCTGTTGCAGTGTTTCACCCTCACAGTGAAAAAACAATCGGTTTGGGAAGGCTGTGAAAGCTGTGTCTCTTTTATCAGATCTTACTGGATTTTCCCATTAGTTAAAAAGAAAAAATAAATCAAAAATCTTCCTGAGAGCCTTTGTGGTTTCTGGGAGGGTGGGAGATAGACAATCCAATTTTAAGGACATCCTGTAGTAGAACTGGTACGATAGTGAGAAATCTGAATGTTGCTGTTCCTGAGATCTCTAAGGTAAATGCTGAGGGGGATTTTTGTGCAGTTTTGCTTGTGGCGTCCTGATAACAAGTCATCTAAAGACAGTACTCTTTTGGTAAAGCAGTAACAGAAATGGTAGTAGAATGTTTGTATCCTGATGATGTCACTATTCAGGACTTGTTTTCAGTGGAGTGTGCAAAACCACTTAAATTGCACTGAACAGTAAGTGGTGTTCAATTGTTCCATTGTCCATCCTCTTTCCTCTGCACTTTAGTTTCCTTCATGCAGCAGATTCTGTAGTTACATGAGAAAATTTCAGTGTGTTGACTGATCCCATGTTACCCGTTTTTCTGTATAGAAACCAGAGGGGTTGATGAATGCATGCGTAAATTAAGTGAATGATGATTAAATGGGACAGAAGGAGGCCTTCAAATACATTTCTAACGCGGAAAAGCCAATCCTACAACCTGTCAATGAGCTGGTATTTAGGAGCAGGTGATTGGTAACAGTTTGTCGCCAAATTGAATATTCAGGCGGTTCTTGCCCATCGTAAGACTTCACTAGTTCTGAATTTTTGAAGTCGCTGCTGAAGTATATGCCCATCTATGAGCGAAAGCTGTATTTTCAGGTGGAGAAAGCTTCCTAGAGTGACTTGTACAAGGGAGATTTTGTTACAGTTAGTGGGATGTGAGTTGTGTTTGTCCTGAAGGACACTGGGCTTTTTTGAGATGTGAGGTTCAGGCCTACCTATATGTAGCTCAGCATTTGAACTGAACTGATGTTACTGTGTTGAGAAAATCTGCCAGGAAGACTTCAGATTAAGTCTTTCTGGTTAATGAAAGTAGAACTGTTTGCATTAATCAAAAAAATATTGAATTGTTAAATGTAAGTGGAGTAGAAAAGGGTTATAAGCAGACTGATGAAAGCTTGGTTTAAATGACCTCTTATAACTGAAGTAATTTGAGAGTTTGTTTGTCTTACAGGAAAAGAGCAACCCCTTTATTGACATATGCAAGAAGTGACAGATTGTTTGGAAGATGACAAATCCATCAATGAAGGAGCTACATATGATCTAGATCTTTATAATTTTTGAAGGTACTTGGGTGCCTACAGATGGAAGTAGGACCCTATGAAACTTATGGAAGTGCCTGTTTCTTCCAGCAATTGCCTGAATGCTTTAAATGTTAAACCTTTAATTTGTAATGCCTGAGATGGTAATACAATTACAGTGAAAATAAATAATTTTACATTTTGCTGTGCCAGCATTTTGTCCTTGAATTGTCTGTGTTATGTAGCCATATAATTTGACCATGAATTCTAAACCAATACTTGACGGGGTCTTTTTGCTTGCTCCCACCTCCTTTCCTTAGCTGTAATAATGGACCAACAAATACTGTCTGTGTCAAGTCTCGCATGTCTTGGGGTATGTACTCCTCTAGCTTATTCCTCGCCCCCCCGCCAAAACAACAACCAACCACCAAACAAACTAAACCTTCATTTGCCTGCTTTCTTAATTTGAAATCTCCACCTTGACACGAGATTCCTTAATATTTTGTGGATACATACCATCTTTCAAGGTATGAAAGTGTCTTGTTACTAACAGTTTCACTGAAATGGGAAATCTTCTCTCATCATGGATCAGAACAGAACTATCTACGAATTCCAGTCCTTGAAGCTCTTTGTAAATAATTGTCCAGTGTTTTTGACTTTGAAATGAGTGAGGAATGGGCAAAATTGAAGAACAAGACAGATTTTAATCATTTCTTATATGGGTAAAAGGGTGTACTAATACATAGTTAATTCTATAACTTTTTTTCTTAAATTAGAATTGTATTTAACAGTGAAGTGGAAAGCAGTAGTTTGAGTATTTCCTGAAAGTACCATCTGGTTGACAGGCATCAGTAATATTTTGTATGAATATAATGACCTTCAAAACCTGTATTCAGACCTACAGTAACATTACTTGGGCACTGAAGGCAATTTTTTAACCTCTGTCACAAATGATAATGGAAGCTAAAGAAGAATGTGTTGAATAGTAATTACAATAGTGCAGAAAACTTTCAAGTTGTGTTTGACAGACACGAGATTTCTTTCTCTGAACTATTCAAACAAACTTGTTAGAATTCAGTTTCTTTTCTGTCTAGCAGCAGTTAGTCAATTAAATTAAGCTTCCAAGTGTATTCTATTTGTATGTTCTTTACAAGTAATGTTACAAAGAACTGAAATGTTTTTTGTTTGTTTTTTAATCACTGGGAATTTTTTAGAGTGAGTCCTATGGATCTTTTTCCCTAGTATGTGTTGAAGGCAATTTCTGTGTGTAGGTCTCGAAACTCTTAAGTGAAGTTTCTCAAACTTGTCCTTGTGTACAATTCATTGGAAAAGGACCTGGGGGTATTGGTTGACAGCCAGCTGAATGTGAGCCAGCAGTGTGCCGAGGTGGCCAAGAAGGCCAATGGCATACTGGCCTGTATCAGGAATAGTGTGGTGAGCAGTATCGTCCCCCTGTACTTGGCACTGGTGAGGCCCCACCTCAAGTAGTGTGTTCAGTTTTGGGCCCCTCGCTACAAGAAAGACATTGAGGTGCTGGAGCGTGTCTAGAAAAGAGCAACAAAGCTGGTGAGGGGTCTGGAGAAGAAGTCTTAGGAGGAGTGGCTGAGGGAACTGGGGCTGTTTAGCCTGGAGAGGAGGAGGCTGAGGGGAGACCTTATCACTCTCTACAACGACGTGAAAGGAGGTTGTAGCAAGGTAGAGGTCAACCTCTTTTTGCTAGTAACAAATGATAGGACAAGAGGAAATGGCCTCAAGTTACATGAGAGGAGGTTTAGATTGGATATTAGGAAAAAGTTCTTTACAGAAGGGGCTGTTAAGCATTGGAATGGGCTGCTCAGGAAGGTAGTGGAATCACCGTGCCTAGAGGTATTTAAAAGACAGGTGGATGTAGCGCTTAGGGACATGGGTTAGTGGTGGTTTTAGCAGTGTTAGGTTGATGGTTGCACTTGATGATCTTAAAGGTCCCTTCCAACCTAGACAATTCTGATTCATCAAAGTGGTTTTTTACTAGTAAATATACAAAGGAGATTAACTGTTAGAAGGACATATGACCTACTAGAAACTCCCCCCTCCCCTATTGACACGAAATTCTAAAGCAGGTTATTTTAAGAATAATTTTAATATACTTTATCCAGTGAAAAGGAAAAAATGTTGTAAGCCTCAGTGTAGTGTGTCAGTTTTCACTTAAGAATTTACCCTGTAGCAGTGTCACATGTCACTGTATTTCCTTTGTCGGTAGATCAGTAGTGAAAAAAGAAAACATGCCATAGACGAGACTGACATCTTGGCATAGGAAAAAAGCCAGCCAGATCTTCAGGAATATGGGTAGTTTTACTTTTACTTTGTTAAAGACAAGAAACCTTTAAACTTTCACTGATCTGCCATTTGTGAATGTAATATGTCTATTTGGGTGCCTTTTTAAGAATGAACAGACCATGTCAATACGGGAAAGCTTTGGACTTCATTGTTAAAAGCATTCGCTTTTGCTGAGATACTCTAAGAAGATTTAAAGGTGAAATTTGTCTCTAACATGGGCACCTAAGTTTAGGTGTGTAGGTGTTACTTTCTGTCAACTACATTTGCTTAGAGAACCTAAGCTCCATTGACTTTTTTGGCAAAGGGTTTGATTTAGTTGCTTAAAGGTAGGCATCTGGTGTCATCTGAGACGTAGGATATCTGAAGCAGTTGCGTGGGCTTGGCATGAATGACACAACCTATAAGTAATTCATGTCCTTCTCAGGTGGGAGCTGGAAACCAGTTGGGATACCCTAGAGCATCTCACAGATACTAAATGCCTTTGTTTAGGCAACTAATTTTGCCTCAGAAGTCCTTTGATACAATAGGATTGCATGCAGGTACCTCAACGTGACACCTTTCTTAAACTTGAGTTCAATCCTGGTTATGGTTTCTGGAATACAGAACCTTACTGCAATGAAGATTGCTCGTTTGTAGTTTAAATTCCCTATGTGTAATTACATATGGTAATGTGCTGGTTGAGTTGGAATGAAAATAGAGAAATCCTGCATTGAAGAAGGTTGTTTTTTTTTTTAATTGAATATGACTTTCAAGTTACTTTTTGGGTACTGTTTGTAACCTTGGACTGCTAGCTGAGTGGAGAGAGTCATTTAGCATGTAGAGCTTGTCAGCCTGTCATGGAGGTTACAATAGTCACTTGCCTTTCATTCTTGGGCTGGAGGACGCACCTACTGCTCAGATGCAGGGGACAACAACAAGATTTCTTAGGGAAGAAAGTATTTCTACTTCCAGGTTTATGGCTCTTTATGCTAACAGCGGTTTCTCTAATTACTTTTCAGTGAGCTGCTGGTGATCTAATTAAAATATTTTGCGAGTGTTCAGGACGTAGATTTCAAAGCAAATTGGTTGGGAAAAGTTAAGTCTGTGAACCCAAAGCTGCTTGACAGACAGGCAGATGTGTCTCCTCTTGCGAGGGTAAGGGCTGGAAGCTGTGAAGGGACAATGGTACTGCCTTGTCTTGTCGTGGGCAGAAAATTTCCCGTATGAGTGAAGGTGACACAAAAAGTTGTCCCTATGTTTATTCTCCTAATCAATGACTTACAGCTTCTCTGAAGCATAAGACATTTAAAAAAAATGTGTGTTTGTGTTCGTACCTGTTTCTTCTGTAAAAGGAGAAAACAGCAGCATTAAGTAATAATTGTTTATTAGCATAAGACTAAAACTTTTCACAAATATTTATAATCATACCAGTCAAGATGTACTTTTCTGCGACAGTTTGGTCTGGAATATACACAATAAACAGTTTAGCCTAGTTGTCTTATTTCAGCTTTTAGAATGCATCATTTCACTGAAGAAGAGAAGGTAATAAATGTGCAGTTTTCCATATTTTAAAATGGAAAATATTACATCCATGATAACACAGGATCACATCATCAATTCCTAACCCAGCACACCTGTACGCTGCTATATGAATGTCACTGTAATGAAAAACAATGCACCATTAACAGTACTTGGAACCACAGCTTCTAGTTGTTATTGAGGACCCACCACGATGCTGAAAGAGAGAAGAATTTATTTAGTTAGTTGTTAACATAAAGAGTATTTCTGTCTCTGCCTCCTAAATAAAATAGCTATCATGTGTATAAAGAAATATTTATATATGCAGCTAATACTACTTTATTTGAAAACTGCATCATTCAAGGACAAAGCCTCTCCAGGCAGGGGAAGAATACTTAAAATACTAGGAGAGCTGAATATAACTGCTGGGGGGGGTGGCTTTAGCGCAAGAATTTATATCTCTTTTTGATAACATCCAAAGAAGCATTAACGTGTCATAGGTGTGGATGCACAGAATTAAACGCCCAGATCCCAGAGAGCAAACCACATAAATCCTCGCTCCTTTCCTGAGGCATGCGTTGGTATTTTAGCTGAGCACTGTGTCCCTGGGGTGGTTGTGCTGCCTGTAATGACTTTCATTCCTGGTGACATTATTCAAACCTGGTGCTGTTCTTTTTACACAACTCAAGGAATTAAGAGCTTTTTGCCCGAAAAGGGAATTGATGGGCTTGTAAAATGTCATTCCCATAAAAGAAGATTTGTAATCATGAGCTTATAGACAGGGCTGGAGTGAAACACATTTGGACTTCTCTCCCACAGCCCTTCCCCATTGCCCTTCTGAAATCGAACCTTATGCAGAGAGGAACCACAAGATCAGAGGGTTCTATGACTCTATGACATCCCTGGAGGTATTTAAAAGTCGGGCAGATGTGGTGTTAAGGGACATGGTTTAGTGGTGGTTTTGACAGTGTTAGGCTGATGGTTGGAATTGATGATCTTCAAGGTCCTTTCCAACCTGGACAATGATTCTGAGATTTATGGAGAGAGGCAGGCAGGAAGGAAAAGAATTGTGACTGTATCTGAAATGCCAAGGCCACTCAGTGGAGAGGTGTTCCAGGCTTGGTAGGTTTTGCACTACACAATTCGGGGATCAAATTCATTAATATAACTTGTTTCTGTGAATGTGTCCATAAATCGTTCGATTTATGGCATTCTTCTGAAAAATGTTATTCTTAAGGAAGAATGTTGAGAATGTACTTAAGAATCCTACCTGAATTTGGCCTAGTAGTCTCTGACACGTCAGTGGATTAATGAATTTTGGCCAAAAAAATGCCAATTTAACAGTTTATTTCATGGAATCCATGTCATAAGTGTTCAACAGTTTTCCCCTAGCTTTTGTTTTCTTCACCAAAAGGTTTTCTAGTGTCCTCAACTGCAGATCTTATGTAAAGAGTAGGCATTCACTGAAGATGGAGTGATTTGTGCCACCCCGGTGGATTGGCATGAAGCAACTCGGTCTGTTAACAGGTGTGCAAGTGATCGTAATAGGTTTTGGTTCCTGTTAACTGATGGTAAATTAATTCCCTTTAGGATAATACTGGAACTAACATGTCTTGAAAGCCCATGTCTTCCTGAATCATTCTTAGGCAGCTAAGTGTATCCTTATTAATTTTAACTAATCAGCTGAGTGACGACTTTTGGGTTGTCATCTTTGAATCAGATTCAGAATAGAGTTTAGAATTGTTTCAATTCTTAGTTAACCAGATGTGTAAAAAACTGTAGGTGTGTCTGAGCTAAGGTAAATTTGGTTTTAAAGTAGAGACTATTTATGTGCTAGTTGCAGACAGGTTGGGTTTTTCCCTGATTTTACAGTGGTATCGCTTTATGGTGTATAAAATTCTTTCATAAAGTATACCGGTAGCACTGCAGCCATCATTTTTTACTTCATGAACATTCTCTATCTTTCAAATACAAATATGGTATGTACAGATCAAATACGCAAAGTACTTTGCACGAAATCAAAGTTCAAATGTCCGTACAGATTTCTAAAGAATAGATAATCTATACAATTGTGAAAATAACTGCGAATGCGTTCCTTCCCATTGCCCCCCCCCAGCAAGGAGCGCACAGGGAGAAATGCTGTTTCTATGGCAACTGTCTGCCAGGATAGAGCACGGCAGACTGAAATCCTTCTTAGCAGGCAGAGTCGATGCTTTAAGGACCATTTTGAATCCCATTTCAGACCCTTCTATAGTTAGGCATTTGTAAATGATGTTTACATTTTATTGTATGTTAATTGTACTTTAGCTGTGAACATTCCCGGGTCGCTCCCCTGGAACACTCCCGGGTCACACCCAGTCTAGCCCTTGGACAGAAAGAAGTTTGGGAAGAGGCCGTGTTGTTTCCTACAGTCAAGTTTGTATTAAATCCAGCAATTTCCCAGTAAGATACAAGATTTGAAGAGATTCTTGGTTCATTAAGTGCAATCTCCTGATACCGCAGGAATCCCTGGCATATAGTTGTGTGTTCAGATCAGGCTCTCGAGGTCTGAAAATGTCTTGGCTGGTTTCTTTTAAGGAGAAACACCAGGTATAGGACTATGTAATTTTTATTTTTTTTTCTACTAGATGGGGTTTTATTATTTTAAATTTAGTCTGTAGTCAGACATAGGGGAAAACAGGGTTTCATTCTAATAAATTCGTGTTGCCTGAGAAGCTTGCTGTCTCCTCCCCCAAAATATGGGCCCGATGTTTGCTTTGCTTCATCCTGCACTGTCTCTTTTTAACTATCATTTCTCTGAGAAAGAAGATGTTGTGTGCTCATTGGTTTGTATTAGAAATAGTAATCTGGACTCATTAACACCTTGCGTTTTCAAAGTAGTTTGTTTTTTCCCAGTTTTAACATAGCAGGGAGCATGTACAATAAATTGCTTAGTAAAGAGAAATTATTAGTAATTAAGACTCGCGTCAGTCAATGTAAATATGATTAAGTTGAAGTCTTCATCAGCAAGCAATTTTTTTTTGCCTGAAAATCTTAAACAGGGTCTGTTTTACTAGTCACAAATTGTATTGTTTATTCTAGATATTTTCTTAAATAGTGTATGCTAGCATAACTTTCCACTATATAAAATAAAGCATTGTGGGTCTTATTCTTGCTGATGCATTTTACATTTCTGTGCTTAAAATAAAAACACTTGGAGTCCCTTTCTCCTTCATACTTTACCAAAGAAAACCTGACTAATGGTGATATTATGCAGTGGTCCTGCATATGGAACGCACTAATATAGCAGGAGTCTTCACATGGAATAAAGACAAGAATGTGAAAAGTCAGTATTTACCAGGGACTACCATTGTTGTGATGAGCTCTGGAGTTTCCAAGAAGTCCACATTACTTCTTTGGAATGTCTTGCTGTAATTCATTTGAAGGTGGCTAAACAGTTGTAAAAAATAAGAATAAGAATCAAGTTTTTTAAAGGCGCTAAAAATTTTTATGAGCCTCAGAAATCTTACAATTAATGCTATAACAGTGTATTTTTGTGCTTCAAAACTTAGAAGATTATGATAGTGGAAGAGGAGACCAGATAAGCTGTGAAGTTCTTGCGTGTTATATTAAACGCGCTTTTTCTTCTGTATGCTTTTCTTCTGTATGCTTAACTGTTCATCTCTTGGTTGTGACCCGGTATAGCAGTTCTTGTTCCAAGCGTGTTGATGTTTTACCAGTGTTCTTGAGTCTTTCTGAGGGTAAACTTTGAACAAGGACTTTGTTCAAAAGGAAAGAAACTAAGCTTCAGGAGCCTTCTCCATCTCCCTGCTGAATGGTTTCTGTCTACAGATTTAGGATTGTGGGGTTTGTTTGGGTTTTTTTAATAGTAAAAGTAGTTAAGGAAAATCTTTTTCTCTCTACTCAGTTTCTTAGGCATCTGTCTGCTGCAGGCTAGAACTCAGCTGGTAGGACTTTTGATCACTATAATTTTGATTTTGGGCCCAAACCAGACATTCCAGGAATCTGTCAGGTGGGTTTTTGTGATGTAGATTTGGGAAGCTTTGGGACAGGCCCCCGTGCCCCCTGCTTGCATTCTTGAATGTGTTGCTGGATGGCACACTGTCCTGGTTTGAGTGACACAGGACTAATGTCTCTTCTAATACTTGGGAAGACTGCACTTTTAGAAGACTCTAGTGTCTGAATTTGTAAAAATATTTACTTTCCAGCCAGCTGTGGTATATGGGTTTCAAGGTCTCAGTGTTTTCGAGCTTGCCAGGTGCAGGGATGAGGAAGAGAGAGACCCGGGCACTTGACCCAAGCTGGCCAACAGGATTATTTCATACCATCAGCATCACATTCACTATAAATTAGAAAGTTTGGTGCGAAGTGCTCTCTCTCCCTTGGTGGCTGCCGTCCTGAGAACGTTGTGCCCTGGCGCCGGACCCCTGAGGCCTTCCCTTGTCCCGAAGCCGTAGCACTCACAGTGTCCGACATTTGCTGTCCACCGCTGGGAGTGCACAGCTCCTACTGATAGAATTGGCTGAGTATAATCTTTGCATATTCTATATTGGTATTGGGATCAATATTGGTTCTTTAGTGCTATTAATGTTAATTATCTAATCTTACTCTATTAAATCTGTTTATACATCAACTTCCTGGATTCCTTGTTTTTTCCCGATTCCCTTTCCTGGGTGGGGAGGGGTCATTGGGTGATAGAATGATTGTCTAAACGACAATAAATTATTATGGGTTTCTCAAGCCATAACACACACCTCCCACCTCATTCATTTCTTTCATTGTCATCATTGAACTATGGTCATATTGCCGTTTCCCCATTGCTTTGTCTCTGATCAACTACCACACATCTGATGCCATACCTTTTTCTGTCTGCTTTCAGACATGTTCTGTTCTGCTCGTGCTAGCTGCGTCTTTCTGACATTTTTATTTATATGTTCCAGTATGTTTTAGTCTTCAGCAACTGAAGTGTTGTTCTGAGGTATTAACTGTTATATATTTAGTAAGAGATAGATTAGCAGCATTTAAAGTAATTTGTATTCAGTCTTTCTACGCAATTGCTCTCTAACCTTCAAAACCTTCTGTAGTAAAAAAACAACAACCCCAAAACCAAAAAAAACCCAAACCCCCAAACTTACGTATTCCAGGCATTGCTGTTCTCCCAGAACTCGTAAACAATGAAGCGGGAATCACTTGGAATCTTCTGTATGGAAACACTAAGAATTGTAGGATAGAACTAATTTAATCACATATGACAAAGTTATTTGACATACACATCTTATTCCAGATTGCTTATAAGTATGAACCAAATGCAGTGATTTTTGGAAAAACAAACAAATTAAACCCCTCAACTAATAAAGTTTAGAAATAAGTGATTTGGGGAAATATACTGTGAATTATCTGAGCTGCTATTTTTTTTTTTAAACTCATGGAGTATGTGTATGGCTTTTTATTTATTAGTATTTTATCTTAGTACACTTATGATGGACTCTTACTTGAGAAACTAATTTTTCATATTGCTCCAATAGCATAATTTATCTAAAGATAGATAATTTATCTAAAGAAATGCTAATTGGTAATACAGGAAATGAATCAAACAACTGTGGTTCAGGGAAAAACAGCTAATACAGCATATTGCACGTAGAGAACAGTTCAAGTAAGTTCGTAGAGTAACTTGTGCTGTTTCATTGAAGAATTAAACTGTGACAAGTCATCCTTTTGGATGAGAGCTGTATCAAAGTGGCATAGTATAGGTGCTTTGGAAGCAAACAGCAATGGAGTACAAAGACAGATATACTGATGTCTGCTCCAGATACACTTTTAAAATAATATCTTTTGGTGTTATTTACTTGTCCTTATGTCATTCAGCTAACAATTTATCATGGGTGAAAAATGACCCACAGAGTAGCCGCTGATCCTTTGCACAGAATCATCCCACTATAGCATAAAAGCTTTATAGCATGTTGGGTACTTAGGCATTTGGGTACTCAAATTGGTGTTTAGATGTACAGCACAAAAAAATAGATGTGTTTCTCAGAGTGCCCAAGTGTGAGATTGCTGATCTTACTACTGATGTGCTTGCAAAATGATCTCAGATTATATTTCGTGCTGCAATAAGAAATTTCATATGATTTATTGTTTTTCTCCAGCCGTATGCAAACGTACATTGTGAAATAGTAAAAATATCAAGAACTGTTGGAAAAACACAAGGCAATGTCAGGAGCACCTGCATTGAAAAGCCACCGGTAGGTGGCATTCCAGACTTAGCAAATGCCTGTCAAATTGGGAAAGAAAGAAATATTTTGCCATCGTTTGTTCAGCTGCATTCTGAAGTCATGTAGGTTCTCCCTCCTGACAAGTTTGCGTCACTACAGCGTTTGGTTGGATGTTCGTTTTTGGAAGGCGGCTGGGGGGCTTCTCTTTGTTTTTTCCAGCTCTTGGCCCACAAGAGAATTTTATTTTCCTCATCTGTCTGCCGTTACAAGTGAACCACTGCAAAAAGATCACTCTTCTTCCAGCTTAACTTACTTTTTCTGGTCTGTGAGCACCACTGATATGATCACCTTTAAGTGAGATGATCTCATAGCAACAAGGCTCATAAATTAGAGATGTGATAGGCAGCCTTTGACGTATTTGAATATATAGGAAGATCCTGTATTGTGTACACATTAAAAACAAATATATTTATTTCATAATGGTCTGTAGTGTGTGCAGTAGTAGCTTTCTCAAGTATGTTAATTTAATATTTTCAGTACAGTGGTGAATCACTAAAATTTATTCTTAACCCAGTTCTGTTGTTTTATTTAATTCTAAAAGGAGCAAAGCAGAAATATACTGTTTTATGGAAAATTTTGCTTTGTAATTTTTCCCATTCTGTATTTTGAATGAAAATTTTAAAATGACAGCCTTAAGGGAAGATTTTGAAAGCTTCCAAACAGAAAACTGGCAAACAAGTGGATAAGTTGCTCCCTTGCCAGCTGAGCACAAATGAAGGATGGCAAATCAGTTTTCCAATAAAGAACATCAGCCAGCCTAGGAGCTTCCAGAAGCCATTAATTGATGACCTGCAGAGCTGAGAAGTCTTAAAACTTTAGCATCTTTGGCATAGCCTGTGTTGTCATTTTGTGATACTACTTAAAGTCTGCCCATACCCTTTGACATCTCTTCCTGATTTTAGTTGTCTTTGAAAAGCTTTGTCTTACGCACATGCATAACCAGCCAGGAAAGAAGATGTTACAGGTTCTCTCTTCATCCAGGTTATTCAAGAAATCACACTGCATCCCTTGCTTCAGCCCACGGGCAATAACATTGTACTTACTGCAAGCAGGCACCCTGAGTAGAAGCAGATTCCACGTACTGCTTCAGAGCAAGCCGGAATTCCTCGATTTCTTCTTCTATTACAGTCATTTGACGTTGAACAATCATGATGTGCTGATACAAAAACATTACAATATTACTGCCATATCATCCTCTGAATTCCTTGTACTTTAAACTCCAAAAGGTCTATCATAAAACAATAAAAAACACAATTATCAAAAAAAAAAACCCACCCACAAAAGTTACTTTGAAGATTGCGGTCCCTGTTTTAGTGCTTTCAGTGGGGAAGTAGAAACACTTGAGTGTAGCTTTTTTGTCTGGTCAGGCTGAAGCACAGAATGGAAACACCCAAAATGAGTGTTGACCTTACAGAAACTCAGAATCGTCCAAAACCTGGATGAGAAAATCTTTTCAGAAGAGTGCAAAGCAAATGTTTGTCTTTGGAATATTCAACAATAAAGTCAGCGTGTTTCCTTGGATTAATCTTTATGCAAGCAGGGGTGAGGTTTGAGGTAAGAACATATTCTCACAATCTGCATTGCATGCAGTGTTACTTTCCTTGAAGTGCTTGTAGGTCTTTCACCTTTCAGAGCTCTGACTCACACCTGAATGAGATGCCTAAGGTAGCCCCTCTTAAATGATGAATAGAGAGAGGGTTTTTTTTTCCTCCACCTTTCTGCAAAAAAATGAACAATCTTTATAAACAAGGACTATGGAAACACCCAGAAGTCCTATTTATCCTGAATTATTGTGGTTATCATTTAGTTAATGTAAGTAGTTTACATATTGATTCATCCATTGAAGCTTGTCAGTTTTACTAATGAAATATATAGAGAAGCACCACGTGCTTTTTAATTAATACAACTTCCTCCCTTGTATGACTTTTTGATTTGTTTCTGCCTTGATTAGTGGTACTGTTATCTCATGGATTATCCCTCCATCATAGGCAGCCTGTCTGTCAATATTGTATAATCTCATTTAAAAAAAGAAAAAATGTAAGACAACTCCTGTGATAAAATAAGGAATTTGATAGATCATCTATTTTGGTTATTTTTTCCTGTGTATTTGATTTGCATTTTGTTAGGTTTAAAGCTCAGAATTTAGGAATGTTAGTGCATTTGACAAACTGATCTTGGGACATGAACTTAATTGAAAGTAAGTTTATTTATGGTCATGATTTTGTTTTTCTAAGTGGTAATGTAGATTACTGCTTAACACTAGATGCTCCCTGGTCTTTCCTGGTATGGCTCCCTGTAGCAGTTCTGGGAGGGAGAGAGGGAAGGAGGGAGGCTGGGAGTCGTACAACCATGATTTGAAGGATGCATGCAGCATTCAGTGATTGGGAGCTGAGAAGCTGTCACCCCATAAACACTGCTGCCAAATTCGGTAAATCTTATAAATGACACCTTTTACTCTTTATATGAGCTGAGTTTTTGGCTCATTGTATCCTTTGAAAACAATGCGAAAATTAATATAAAAGTTTCTCCCACGTATTCTAAGTGTTGGTGTGTTGCGTCTTGCACAATGTATTCTGCTGACTACGAGGGATTCTTATCACTGGGGAAACGGAGGATGGTGATTTTTTAATTTTTATTTTTTAACAAAAGGGATCAGGTGAGATTGTTGTCTCAATAGTTGGCATGGAAAATCAAATGTCAAAAGTCATTATCTCGAAAAGCACTTACAGATTTTGCATTTTCTTCCAAAACTTCCTCTTCAAATGGCTCAAGCTTTAGGTCCTTTCAGGCAGTTGAAAAGAAAATAGAAACATAAGATGCAATACTACAGCTATATTCTAGTCTTACCTGTTTAACAAGCTATTCCAATAGCTAGATTCTGTTATATCTCACAAAGTTATAATTAAATCCCTTCTTTATTAGCTGTAAGTCAAACACAAGCATTGTTTGCAGTCTTGCACATTTTGGTGTTTAAATCCAAGCCAGGTCGTTCTGTAAATTTTGATTTATTGATTGAGCAGGTAATTTTTCATTTCTAACAAATCTGCTTGCTCACAAATGTATGTTGGACTTAATTCAGAAAAGACAGATACCTTCTCAAATTGTCTTGTGGAATATGAAGGTGAGCAAGGACGGTAATTTGAAATGAACTATCAGCCATCGTAAAATTTATACAGAGTAAAACTTCCCGGGAAGAGGGGGTATAGTTGCATGGGACTGTTTTCTAGCAATGAAGAAGATGTGCCCTGTGCTCCCAGTCAGGTTTCTGAACTGCTGCACTTGCTTCTGGGGACGGACTGGGCAGCAGCAAACAGATGCGTGTGTGGAGCATCAGTACGCTTGCTTAACGCGCAAACTGGATGCGCGCTTCATGAGTCAGTGGTTCATGCAAACACCATCTTGTGATGCACGCAAAATTATCACTTACACGCCTAGGCATGTGCAGTACCCGCTAACCCAGTGCCGAATGGATATTCTGAAAAATATCCACATGCCTGAAAAAGAGCCGATCGATTTGCAATAAGCAGCTGAAGCAAAATGCACTCCTTGTTAGTGCTGCTTCACTTCTCATTGCAAACAACTCTTGTGTAACAAAGATTTTAAAAAAATATATAATTCTTCTACTTGCAGCTGGGTGAAGAGGTGGTTTTGCCTGCACAAATACTGTACTCGCTGACAAGCCAACAAGGGGTGTGCAGGCAGGATCCCAGTGAAGAGGGGACCTCCACCAGCAGCAGGTGGCAGAGCAAAGCAGGAGTGAAGGGGCGTTCACACAGCGACTCTCCTGCAGAATGTGTGTAGAAAGGCATGAGATGGGGGCTGGGGGGGAACAGCCAGCTTCGATAGCTCATTTGTCAGACCCTTCAGCTAAAAACCCTGAGGGAAAAGGCATGTTCCTGTGGTTCTTCTATACTTTCCGTGCAATTTGTTTTAGGGACAGCTATGGGAAAAAGAAAGGAATGGCTCAAGTTGTACTGCAGACTTTCTCTTAAGGTAGCAAGAAAAGAATTCTACTTTTTCCAGTATATATAACTTTAGAACTTGAGGAAAGAAAGACAACTTATGAGACTGATTCATGGTTAAATTCACCTTTGACAAAAGACAGCAGAAGAGTTAGACAACACTGAAGCAACCATTCACCAGGTAGTTTTCCGATAGGAACCACTGATGGATATCTTGCTGGCTCCCTCAAGAGGTTAAAAATAATTTATACAAGTTCTTCAGTAATATTATGTCATTAGACAGAGCAGGACTCCACGGATGAGGTAAGTCTACACAGACAGCTTGCTGTGACCTCAGAGCATGTGAGCACTGGCACATAGTCCTCATTCGTGCAGAAAGAGTGCTCAGGCATCAGCTAACTCAACATTGAGCATAAGTGAAGTAGCCAAATGTGGAGATGAGAGCTGCTGCCAGACGCTACTCGTGCAGCCTGGAAATGAAAACTGACCAAGGCTGGAGCTCAGAGCTGAGGCTTTACCACCCCTCCTCAGTCCTACCTCACCTCAGCTGAGAATCAGTAGCTTCTGACATTACCTTTTAGTGGGATTGTGTGATCCTTCTCATCTGCTTCAGGGCAAAGTCAAAAAGAAGAGCTTTAGTAGCTGCTGAAAGACAGCTGAAATGTAACACTAGGTTGGATGTGGTGGGCTGACCTGGAGCATCATCTGGTCTAAAAATGATTAAGTGACCAAGTGGTCACCACTTCCCACCTGGGATGAGGCTGTTACGGATGCCATCTCTCAGCAGTAACTTAATGTTTCTTGATGTTTCTGTCTAATTCATTTCAGTCTGAAGTCCGTGGTCATTCAAGTGATCAGCTTTGCTTTTTCTTGACTTTGCCTTTCCTTGACTTTGCTTTGGAATAGAGTAGGTGGGCTGACAGTCTCCTACTGCTAAGAGGCACCAACATCCTTTTTGCAATATGTGCCTGTCCCAGTCATGACCCAGACACCGTTTGGCCAGATGCTGTTTAAACATGGATCACAGGGAGCTCCTCCTACTGTAATGAAGTGTAAGATCTAATAAAATAAGGACAAGAGGGAATATTGTTAAATGAATTCTCACATTCTTTTTTATATGCCTTAGGATACTTTATAGGACGTATTTTTTATGATTTCTAAGTTGCGTGCTTAGTAAATTGGGTTTTTTAGTTCACAGAGGCCAGAAAGAAGTGCCAAGAGAAGAACAATCAGAGGAGGTGGTCCTGGAGAAGCTGCAGAAACCGTGAACTTCTCACCTCTCACAGTTAGGCCTGCCTGTGAGATACAAAGTCACGCAGGTGCAAAGTTAGGCAAAGGTGGATATAGTCTGTCTATTGGCAGAAATAGGTTTGTTTAATTGCTATGTTTTATTAATCAAGTTTTATATTGATAAGGAGGTGATTATGGAAGGTGTATGCCCTGTCACTGTTTCCCTTTGGCACTGAGCTCCTTTTCAAACTGAGGTTCTCATTTATCTGGAGCAGATTTGATCATTTTATAACACTCTTGTTGTAAGTTTCTTTACTACAAAATGGTTGGCTGCTTTCTGTAAAGCTTGCATTGCATTATTGCTGTATGCCAGGTTCTTTTTTTTCAGTAACATTCTTTTAAATGTAAAGTTTACTTAAGCTCCTTTTGGCATCAGTCTGTGTGAGGAGGTTGCTGTGACAGGCCAGCGAGCTGCTGCCTCCGAAGCAGAGCTGGGAGTAAAGCCGGACCAAAAGTGAGAGTTACGTTTCATCACGGACTCTGACATTTCAAAATCCAATTTATAGCTATTCAGAAAAAAATCAAGTCGCTACTAAAATGTCATTAACGTGGCAACTGCTGTGTAATTGCTTTTCTCATGCAGAAATGACCTCTGGGAGAAAGCTGGCATGTGCCAGCAGATGAGTGTGCCCTGGCCAGAGGCTTCATGGACTGAGCAGACCATGAGGAGCTGCTGAGCATAGCAAGGAACAACAGAGTGAGAAGCTGACAGAAGTTACAGACAGTGCCACAAGGAACGGCCGAATTTCACAGCTGGGTAAGGAGAAGTGATGCGAGAGACCATCAGACTCCAGGGGTAACCAAAGGGACTACTGGGCTCCTTTTTGGGAGCAGAGTCTTGCAAAGCCAGCAGTGCTGCGGGTGATTGTATCGGTAATGCAGCTAATCAGTAATAAGGCTGAGATAACAGAAATACCAAATTTTGGTCCCAAAGTGGGACCAAAGGGAGAAAGCAATTAGGGGCGGTTTGCTCATTTGGAAGAGAGCAATGGCAGAGAAAGGTCAGCATGCTTGTCTTGCTGAGCCCTGTGCCGGATCACCACCATTTAGAATCGTAGAATGGTTTAGGTTGGAAAGGACCTTGAAGATCATCGAGTTCCAACTCCCCTGCCATGGGCAGGGACACCTCCCACTAGACCAGGCTGCCCAAGGCCACGTCCAGCCTGGCCTTGAACACCTCCAGGGATGGGGCCTCAACAACTTCTCTGGGCATTTATTATGTCTTATTGTTAAATCCCTTACTTAACTATTTTCCAGGTATACAATTAGCTACTGAACTCAACCTGGACCAGCGGGTGAGTGGGAGGAGACACTTGTCTGCCAGGACCCAAGGTCTGAGCCAATGCCTGGGTAAGGGGCATGCGTCCAGCCACAAATACTAGATGGACTTGAAACCTATGATAAAGTTCATGGGGGAACGTCCACCCTCACCAGCTGGAAAGAAGGAACAGGTTGAAGCTGTTGCGTGTTCATGTTCCCGCAAGTGCTGCCTGTCTGTTTGCGGGTGCTGGTGAAGACACCCGTGCTGGTGTGTGTGGGTCCATGTCTTTGGAGCACCGGCACAGCCTCCCCACTGATGAGCACTGACCTGCAGGCAGGGGCAGCTCCAGCCACAGCAGGACTGGAGCAACTGCCGGGTCTGAGGGCGCTTCAACCAAATAATTCACCTCTCATGGACCAGGAGGAAGAAATAGCCTGGGTCCTAAAAGATGCACCGAATTCAGCCATTCCCTTAGCACCTATCTGAAATTGTCTGTTCTTCAGTAGGGATACTTTGTGTAGAGAACAACGCAGGAATTTATAACCTTACTTTTTCTTCTGCTCTTCTTCTCAAAAAAAAAAAAAGTCATCATACACAGACATAAACCAACTTTTAAAACCTAGCGTAGCAATAAATCCAAATGAAAACAAAAAAAATATACATTTTCTGTACAGACAGACATAACTCCAGTTTTTACAAGCCCTGGGAAGCCTTGCTATTGTTGGATCCAGAGGGTCATCCGTCAGACTCCCGGAGGGCTGTGCTTTGGTGTGGGAACTGCAGGCGATCTCAGGGCTCTGGGGGCTGGTGCAGCCCCGGGGCTGGGGCGGCTCCCACAGCTCCCAGGTGGGATTTGCATCAGCTTTTGGTTGAACTGTACTTATTAGGAAAGTGTTTAAAATTTTATAAATTAGTATCCTCTGATGGAGACAGAAGAAACAAAACTTTCTGTCAAGCTTTAGTGGGAAAGTTTGGAGAGGAAGAGAAAAAAATCAGATCCTAAAAAGAGAGGCTTGTCCCACGTTCCCCAAACCAAACATAACTAAATACAATAACATCCTCCAGTCATAGAGTAATGTGACTTTTCAGTTCTTTCTGAAAAGTTGGATCTGTGGTGGTGGGGAGGGAAAAGGGGAGCATGAGAAAACCATGTCATGCTGTCATGAAATAGGAAAGAAGAAGGTGGAAGGAGTATGTAGACATTGTGAGTGTTAGCTCTCTTAGGTGATGTTGAATTTTCAATCATTGATTGGAAAGGCTGCGACTGGGACATTGAAAGTTTAAGGATTGCTTTGCTGAAACTGAGAGAACAAACAGGTGAAAAGAAACATACCTTCTTTTCCAGCCTGTCAATCAGCTTTTGGAGTCTGTTTATCTGGGTCATCCACTGGCTGTCTTCCTCAGTCCAACCTTTGGAAAATATAAATAATGAACATTTATAAAATGTTACTAAATGCTGGAACATAGTGTATTCATTTATTTTATAAAGAAGTTTAGCTTAGCTTGCAATTTATTTGGCTTCTCAAAGATTGTGCTGCAACTTGTTCAATGTTCATTTCGGTGTAACTAAAGGAAAGCATGATTTTGACTATATGAATTCTTTTCTTCCTTTTTAAGATAAAATAGAAATCCAGTACAGAATGAAAACTATATTCTAGCTTAATGCCAGTGCTTTTGCAATCATGCTGATACCTGAGGAAAGGAATCCTCTGCAGATTGAACCAGCTCATAACCTGAGCACCTTCTGCTCAAAGTGCAAAATCATCTTGGTGGGGTGTGTGGGTTAAAGCTTTCCCTTAATATTTTTCTTAGTTTGTCATTTCTTAATCTTCTTTACATGCAAGTTTCTATGAAAGTACGAGTCAGCTCTTCTGCTGCATAGCAAGCTTCTCTCTGTGATTCCTTTCAATTGCATCCCATGGAGGGACCACATGCTGTGTCTTTTCTGAAGTTCACCCCTGAGAGCTTTCACTGGTGAAGGTGAAAGAAATGCAGTCAAGACTCTTAAATCCCCGCGCGTGGCCAGTGCAGCTTAGGCAATAGGATCTTTATTCCTCCTTCAGGGAGATGGCAGACCTGCTGTAGGGTCCCGACTGCATTGCCCTGGTCAGCCTGTTGCTGCCCCCAGGGTCCTGCCACAGTGCTTCTCCTAGCAGGATTCCAGGATTATTCAAAAGTTTCCTTCCCAATAAAAAATACATTCTAATAAACAGCAGAAAAAAGTTAATTGAGGGTACATGTGCAGCTAAATGTTTTAGATTTCTGGCATGATATGTTGAGGGATCTGATGGAGCCTCCTAACATCCTAACATCACAGAACATCTTGTATGCATTAGGAATAAGGGTCTTTCTCTTCGTTGAGAAAAAGTTCATTTAGCTGCAACAGCTGACTTTTACTTACACTCTGAGGGGTTTTCAGCTTTGTTACAGTCATCTGCAATATAGCGTCTTAAGGGTTTTCTTGTGTTCTTTCATTAATTATGGATATAATCTTGCAGTGGACTCTAAAGCTGATTTAATAACATTAACTGGATGTTATCAGCCAATGACCCTTCTTTACCTTTCCAACAAAACTGTGTTCCTAGGTGCTTGATGAATTGCAGAAATATAACTATTAGGACTGATTCTTCCTATATTAGATTTTTCTAGAATGAGATTTATGCTTGTGGTGACTGCAAACTTTGAACAACTCAAGATTGATCGTATTTTATCACAATAGCTTTCCTGTGTTTACTTTTTCAGCAGCAGAGGAAAGACTAAAGACACTGAATGTTAATTGTGTCTTGTTTCTTTATATGGACAGGACATGCCCCTTTCAGAAGACTTCCTAGCTCTCCATCTCTATGGCAGTCATAGCTGTGACTGTATAAATGACCTGATGTCATATAGCAAAGGTGAAGCTAGAAAATGTTGTTCTACAAAGGCACAAGCATCTCTGAGCCTCTATAAAGTCTGGAAAATTTTGCTTTGCTGAAGTCTCAATAAAATTGTCTTTCAGATGGAAAGGATAATACTCAAAGCATCAGATATATGT
>NW_009650064.1:8203894-8259381 GCF_000708025.1 Charadrius vociferus
GAGTGCTCTCAGGAGACAGGAAAGTTGTTTATCGGAAACTGAAGATTTTTCAACACGTGCTCTTGATGTGCGCGTTCATTAACCTGCTCATTTTCCAGCTGAGAGTTCTTGTAGCACTTGCACTATCTTTTGACCCAACAAAGAAATCCTAATGCCGGGGACACAGCACAGGTGTGATTTCTAGGGGAGTGTGGCTTTACCCGAACAAGCACAAAGGCTAAAGACGTGCTGGCTTGAGTGTTAAGTGCATATACACACCTACAGTGTTACCATGCTTGTGGGCAGCAGGCAGTAAGGGGGAAGACCAAGTACCAAGAGAAACACAAATCTTGTCTAGCAAAGTACATTAGAATAGCTGTAGAGAAAGTTCTTAGCTCTTTAAAATTGCATTAATGCAGTAAGTGGATTTGGTACAGCATGCATATGTTTGGGTTCCTTCTGAACTCTGAATTAGGAGTGCAGTAATAAGGTTATGTGACCTTCCTTCTTATGAACAGCAGCAGACCACAGGAAGGGACCAAATATCATCCTGCATCATCGTGCTGAATGAACAGCATCATTCGGTGAGTGGCAGAAAGTGAGTCATGAATGTGAGTGACAGAAAGGTCTTCAAGAGAGGGTTAAAAAGGAAGGGGAAAGCATGTGGCTGCAAGCAGTGAGATCTGCATGACCAGTCAAGAAGTGGACTTGACCCACCGCATACTTTGGGGTTTCAGTCATCTGCATGCATTGATTCTGGGAGACATCACTGAACCTGGAGAAGCCTTCATTGCAGCCTCATGTTTAATATCAATGCTTCCAAAGAATCCTGTTTACTGAAGTACCTTCTCACTTTTTCTGTAGCAGAAATACTGTTTCAAATTTTTTGGTATCATCTTAAATGAAATCTTTTTTTCATTCAGGTTTCCTTTCTGCTTCTTGTTTGTTACCCTCAGCTGGAATCTAAGCCTTGACGGAGAACTTTGTTCTGTATAAGTTATAGCTTTCACCTTTTCGTTCTTATCTGCAGGCTACAAATGTTACTTAAGAAATGTTGAATCAGCCCACAGCCTCCAAACAATATCGCAGTTTGGCCCATATTTATGTATTTATTTTTATCAGTTCAGATTTATGGCTAAATATTTATTGTCCTTACAGTTTGAGCTAATACCTTCTATATTAAACTGAAGATTCATTTCTGTCAGTGAAGTACCTGAGTTAGTTACTGTATCTAAATTAAAGTTTTGAGAGGACGATACATGTACATTTTTCTCTGTGTGTGTGTTTATGCATGTGTTTTAAATATATTTAAAATGTAAAATACCATACCTGTGTTAAAATGAGGGCTATTTGGCAACAGGCTGTTCTTCTGAAGCCTTCGAGCTGAGCGCTTTCCTGGCCACTGAACTGAGAGCACTTCTGGTTTTGTTGGGCCTTGTCTGCACAGAAACACAAAAGACTTCATAAGCTAAAACATTCAGGAGATATCCCCTCTCTCTGCTCTCACAAAATGTGCTTGAATGTTCCCTTTTGAATGAAAAAAGGAGAAATAACTATTAAGACCACTAAATTATTTTCCAGATTTTCACTATGGGTAATCAGTTGTGCTGCTAGTTATTAAAGAAGTAAAAAAAAAAGGAGGGTTAAGCTGGTGAAAATCTGTCTTTTAGTCAGAGAAATCTCCAGGTCAGTGCCTATCTGTGATGTGGTTCTGACCTGACCTAATGAACTGTTTGCACTGTTTCTTCACTCAGGAGAGTTTCGTAGCATCTCTGCAGAGGAAATGGTGTCACAAGAACAGCTGACAGTGAGATACCAACTTTAAACATTGACCCCTTCAGCTTAAAGACTGAAAAGATAAACAGCAACATGTCTCTGTTAATAAGGAAGGAAAACTGATGAGAATTAGCTAATATTGGATGTTAGACAGATACACTTCTGGAAACAGTATTGAAACATAGCAGACACAGAAATGACTTCTCTTTGTACTATGGTGGCAGAGTTCTTGAATCTTGAGAGTTTATGTAGGGACTGAAAGCTGTCTCCATTTGGTTCTTCATCATCCAGCTGGAGAGCAATGAAGGACAAGGACTGCAGCTAGTTTTGAACAGTTAGTTGGATGAGTGGTTGCAAAGAATATTGGACAGTAGTCTACATAGTTCAGTATATAATTCTGATTCTGGTCACTGCTTTGGAAGGCTCTCTGGTCTCCTCAAGCACAGAATGAAGGCTCACCAAAAGCTCACACACTATGTTAAGATGTTTTAGGATAGTATATTCTGCAACATAAAATCCCTTCACAGTAAGCCAAATTACGGCAGTTCCCCACTGTGAGCACTCATAAATTAGTTTAGGAGTGTCTTAATGGGATTTTGATTCAGACAGTTTGCCCATGAGTTAAGTTAAACATAATTGAAGATGATTTTACATAGGGATTGGGGCATATGCATTAGAAACTAACTCATTTTCTCCAGAACAGGTATAATCAAAATGCTGAATTTGTCCAACTTTTCCACTGCTACCTCAGAAAATGGGGAAGATGAGATTTGGCTTAACAGTATCACACCTCTTTCTCATTTTCTTTGTCATAAAGCAAATTCAACATCCAAGAGGTTATTTGTGAACACCTATACTAATAAAACTGGAGAAGGAATTCTCCACAATGCCCTACCAGACAGTCAATGCAGAGAAGAAAGCTGACAGCAAAAGGACTGTTCATATCACCCAGTTCTGTGCACCCAAGTGAGTGGTTTGAGTTACTCAGATGGTCTTTCTAGACTGCATTTCTAGTGAGGCTATCCTAAAAGTCAAGTCAGAGAAGAAGCCAATGATTACTCCAGAGGATGGTTTACAGCACCTAAGTTAGGGTCTGGCTCCGAACTAGCCATTCGAGACTTCTTTCTTTCCCATCAGTTGTGTGGGGAACCTGGAAAGAGGTACAAATGAATGGAGGGGTATATATACTGTGCATGCTTGGTGCACCCTCAGCCTTTCAAAACCTGCTTGATTCCTGCAGTCAAGCTGTCAGCAAAAAAAACACCCTGGGTGTTATTCATATACTTCAGAGATTGCACAACCATCAGCAAAGCAAGCAAGAAAAATACATCTCCAAGAAAAAGAATGATAAAGCAGTGCATTTTAGAACATGAGAATTGCTGAGATCTTCCTTGTCCATGAAACCCAACAGCTTGTATTTTGCTTTCCCTGTCATCTTTAACAATAGCATACTGTGAGGAAAACAAATCCATGAAGCCAAGTACCTGTGCAAAAATGTTTTGATCCTTGATCCTACAAACCGTCATCTATGAGGTCATGGTATTAAATTCAGCTAAACCGCTTGGATGGATATAGGTTACTCCAGTGACTGAGACTTTATAGAGTTATATGTTAACAAATACTATGGGCCCTATGTTCTAGGAAGAAGCTGTAATAAGGAAGAGCCTGGCTATTTCTCCTCTTAACATTGGGATCATTGTGCAACTCGGTATGGAAAAAAAATCATAAAGCCAGAAGAAACAAACAAGGAGACAGTCAATGGTCTTAGTAATTTCAAAGCTTTTCACATTGCAGTGGTCTGGTTTCTGCATTTGATATTAAACAGTCAATGGATTTAAAAAGAAGTCAAAGAGGCAGAGCCTTGGATGAAAGAAAATGGGCCTCCTACTTGCAATCCACCACAGGATCCGATTGGAACCTGCTTGTATTCAATTTCAGGAAAACTCCTATTAGTGAGTTCCCGTCTGGAATAAAAAGTGTATCCTTATTTCTCCTGTTACTCCCTACATCAGGCTGCTGGGTAAAATGTAAAATGGTCTTGGAGGTTCATGGTGACCCCACTCCTCAGCCCCGTCACTGCAGCTCACCTCTCCTGCCGAGTCTGCTCCTCCGTGGTTTCCATGGCACACTCCAGGGAGCTCTGGAGGGACTGAAGCTGGTTCAGTGTTTCCTTCAAAAGGAAGCGAGTCACAAACTGCTCCAAATTAGAAGCTTCCTGATAGTCCTAAAAATGACATTAAAAAAGGAAAAATTGGTGTTAGAAATATGTGAGGGAAGACTCAGACTTAAGTCAGAAAAGAAGCAGCTTTTGGCGCTTTTACATGCAAACCACATAGGCAACCTTTATGTTTCTGGACAAATTTTATATACACTCTGAAGTTCCAGGTATAGCCACTGATCCTGCCCAAGGTGAGAGAAGCCCAGGTACACAGTTGTATAACACAGTTTCTACTCAAAAAAATCCTTTTCCTTGCATTTCTTAACTCCAGTTGATTGCAGTACCACATTACTTCTTAGGTATGGAAAAACCAAGATAAGATTGACCACTGTAGCAGTGAAAAGACGTTTATCTTGCTCGCTGGCCCATCTCTGACAGTCATTATGGGAACAGTCTTTGAGCAGGGCATGTGCTTAGTGATACTGCCCTGGAAAACTCCACCAGCAGTTTGGCTGAAGGACTGCCTGTGCCAGAGATAGTGCCTTTTGAATTTAACAGTTTTTGACTGACTTTTGTTCCTTTAATTTGTTTCATTATTTTTGAAACCATGCGTCTATTTCATAAGTACATGAAATGCAGCTAAGTCTTCTTTTGACTATTAGAAAAGTTTGTACCTATATTTAGCAGTCACTAACGTTTCTTTGTTTGACTGCATTTCAAATCTATTTTATGTATTCAAATATATTTATGCCTATTTTGCATAGATAATTTCAGAAATAAATTATTACGCCTGCTCTCTCCCTTGCCCAGTGAATCATATTTCCATGGATGGGGTCAACTTTAATGTTTCCAGCAAGCCCAGATCTGCAAAACTCAGTTCTGCAAACAGTGATATGTAGGTAAGTGCTGTGTGAGGGAGTGACCTATACAGTAATATAAACACCAACTTTGTTCTTTTCTTCTTAATAAATGTAATCAAGAGGATAGAAGAGACCCCTAGACCCTCTGCTTACTCCCGTCAGGAGCAGAGAAGGAAAATAGACTTCCATCTTCTAAACTCAGAATTAATTTGTTGGCTCCTGCTTTGATGAAAGTACGCTGATATTCACTTTTTATATGCCCTAAGTCTGTTCATGTGTGCAAAAAATCTGTTCAGCTGATCTAGAAAGCTTTTGGGTACAATTCCATCTAAAATGATTTCATAAAATATGAGGAGCATTGAATAAAAGATTTCTCCAGTCACCACATCTGAAGAAGCTCTGTTATCTCCGAGCTTTAAAAAAACTTTTCATTTAAATGGTGTTGCATCCCACTCTAACTGAGAACCCATTTGAATATTTTTGGCAATGCACATGGGGTTTTTTAAGATCTTCCCTGTTCTTCCCAATGTGAATTACAGCTCAAATGCCTTTTTGACTTTTAGACTTCTCTTTTCATTTATGTGTTTGCAATCAGAACACAAATATGAGATGTTTTGAAATTTAAATGTAAAATAAAATATTGTAAGAAAATAGCTTTAAAAGTACTTAGCTCTCAAATGAGAACAACTTCTTCACAATATATGTTATTAAGTTCTTGTTGGAAGACTTCTGCTATAGAAATCTCAGATGTTAAACCATTTGTGAATGAGTTACTTATGTAGCCAGAAGCTTCATTGTCGTCCATATTTACTTCTTCTGTCTTCAGATTAATCAGGTGTGAGTCACTCTCCAACAAATAATTTCTTATTTATAAATTTTTAAAATACTCATGAGAGATTGTTTGTTTACTTTTTGAGTGAATACCTGGGACTCACACCAATCCTTTAAATAACATTTATGGCAACCTTTATGATTCGTACATCTTATTATGCAACAGGAAAGCTGTTTCTTCTTCCTTTAAGTTGTCTCCATTGTAACTGATTTAAAACTTTGGTGCAGTTGACAGATATATTGGAAGTTCCAACAATTTTGATTCTCTGTGGCATGTTAGAACAACACATGTGAATCTGCGTGGCATGGACAGAGAAATAAACCCCTGCAGTAGAAATCCAAGGTATGTTTTAATCTTTCAGTTTTCAACAGTGCACTTGGAAATAACTGAACAAAACATGACAGAACTGACCATTTCTTGTAGGATTTTAAATACCAAAGCAATCTCACAAGAGAGGATAATCCAAATGTCTTAAAATTCTGGGTATCCAAAAAGTAAACACTACAGATGCCTCCATATAGCTTCCTGCTCATAGTCACGGTAAATCTGATACTGGCATGCTGAATTACAACTTAAAATGTACAGCAATACTGTTTCATTTTGCAGACTCTTCAGATGTGCCCTCACTGATGAGAGAATGATGTAACCATTAGCTGTGTAATACTTGCCATTGCCTGAGGCTGGCTGCTTTTTGACTCTTGCGGGAACACTTTCCTTAACATCTGAAAGTTATTAAAGTTTTTTTCATCAGAACTATTCCTGGTTTGTGCATTGCACCAGGATTTATTCTTTTTTCTTTTTGTTCTGTTGTCCCATAAGTTCTATATTTAAAGGCTTCTCTACGGAAAAGGTCCTTGTGATCTTTAAATACAGCTTAGAGCTACCTTATTTGGAACACAGAGCTTTTTTGTAAAGATGGGCTAGGCAGGCAAGATGCTAACATCATCCGTGGGAGTCTACAGTTATCAAAGACTCTTTCCTTACATGTATTTTATGCAAATATGGGTGTTTACAACTGTTCTATGCATAACTACTTAACTTGCTTAATGAACCCAGTTGGGCAATTGGCTACTCGATATTTTTCTTTAAATAATGATTCTGAGGCCAGCAATTCTGAGCTCACAGCAATGTTAAATAACTTTGACTCCTTCCCGCTGAAAGATAACTACTCCTGCCCATCCTTCTAAAATTCTTTTTTATGAAAAAAGGTATTCGGCATATATAAATTGTCAGCATTATTATAATTTAAGTAATGGAAGGAAAAAGATTGTCTGTTACAATTCAACTTAAACCTCAACTCCAGTTCTTGGCACTGAGGAATTGCCAGCCATGCTTTGTTATCATTTTACCACCCTACTTCCTACAGAAAAGTGCCTTCGTTTGCATGTTACTAAAGGCACACTGGCACAAGATTTCACTAGAAGAAAGAAAATGTTGATTCTGAATTAAGAAAAATGTGTAACAATTTATTAAGTCTATATTATTGTAGGATCAGCTTAACTGGCATGCCCAGCATTTGTACTGTGTATATTGCACCACCAATTAATAATGGGACCCACTGATGGTGTCTGTACATAAACTAGAAAAATGGCCTGTTTCTTGAATTTCATTAGCTGTAAATTACCATTCATTAGCATATTCATTATACTGCACAGCAGTTTGCGCAGTCCAGATGAAATAAGTCTGTGCTAACATCGTTTTGCTTGTTAGTTTTACTGGTTGTGGGTGAATGAGGGTAATTTTCCACATCTACCTCATCAGGAGACAACTGCAACCTTTGTAAGCAGCTAAGATTTGAGTTTCCATTAATGCAACTGAAAATACACATAATTAGTAATTTCTTCATGGAAAAGGTCACTGTGGTCTTTAAAACTGGCTTACGGCTATCTTAAAAAGTGCAGAAGAGGTTCTCCTTTCGTAAAAGTGGAGGAGCCAGGGCTTAGGTATCTCCTAAGAGAGTCCACATCTCAGGGCTACCATGGGTTCAGGGACTGTCTTGATCATCTCAGGCCCTGGTGCCAGCCCCGATCCTCTCCCCTTGGGTGACCTGACACCACGCTGATCCACTCATCAGAAGAGCAGCTCCTTGAGCTACTATTGAGCTGAGGAGGCAGATACCTGTGTTTTTTTTATTTAGGGCAAGCAAACTAAACCTGGCTGGGACAAAAAATAACTCTGAAATCTCTCAGAAGGTGGGGGAGCTTAGTCAAGAGCTCCACGGACTTAGGATGTCTGGCTGTCATCAACCCCCTGTTCAGACCAGGGCCAACTTCAAAGCTAGTTCAGGCTACTCGGGGCCACATCCACCTGAATTTGGAACATCTCCAAGGACAGAGATTTACACCATCTCTCTGGGCAACCTTTGCACCACCCCATCTGTGCAAAGTATTTTCTGTATGTCTAGTCAGCATTTTCCCTTCTGCCAGCTGTAGCCATTGTCTCCAGTGCTTTTGCTATGCACCCCCGAAAGAGACAATGTTGTTTTATCTTCTCTATAACCTTCCTTTAGACAGTAGAATTACGTCTTCCCAGAGCCTCTTGTCCAGGCTGAACAAACCTAGTCCTCTTGGCCTCTCCTTCCTATACTGCTATTTTGCTATATAGTAGTTTACGTTATACAGCACTTAATAACATTTATTTGTACTTTATTTTATTGGTAACATTATGTATAATAGTTATTTATTACTGTTATATTGCGTTTCAATTTTCTGCTTCATATTTTGTATGTCATATCAAAATAATTTTGTAACAATTATTTATGCTTATCCTTACAGAAAAATATCCCTGAGGCAACTGAAAAGTAGTTATCATTGAGTAAAACTCACTAAGGAATAATCTATTTACACTCCCATTGATCATGCAACATCTCCTACCCTGTGTGTTTAGATCCTACATGAGTGGGACAAAGTGCTGGCTTGCAACTTTAAATTCAGGATATAAAATTAGTCAGAATAACTGTACTAAAATGAAAAAGAATTCGAGCCTTTTCCATTTCAGTCACTAAGATCTAATTCTTCAGACTGTAGGATGGAATCAGAACCGAGTCAGAATAAACTCATGATTTCAACAGAAGCCAGATCCAGAGATGCTCACTGCATTGACTGTGCATCATTTTATGCAGCTTTTACAGCATCCTTGTTGTAAGAGTGAGCAAAGGCACAACACGCCAAACTATTAAATAGATTCAACTTCAACTTTAGAATGTGGCACAAGCTTTACAAGTGTATTGAAGTATTACATTTGGAATAAATTACATGTTTAAATTCTGCCTAGAGAACTGGAACAGTGGCAGTCCCTATCGACCACTTGCAATGCTGACATAAAAGCAATGAAATAAAACAAGCAGCCATGGGTAATTACAGGATAATATTGAGACACATTTGTAATAGCGTCCATCAGATCAGCACAGAAGAATTCATGCATGGATAAAAAGTAACTCCTATTTAACTGCTCTTAAGTGCACCACTTAGCTTAGAGACAAGAAACTGTGGTTTGGCTGTGGTAGCAGGTATCAGCAGGCAGCAGGGATATGTGCGACGCCGTTGCTCCCAGAAAAAGGTTGCGAGAATACAAGGAAGACATCAAAGCTGTTGGTGGTTTTGATAGGTATCGACAGGAGAATGGCTAGGTTAAATGTTTCTTTTTCTGCTGTAAAGTTATTTCTATGTACCTATGTACTTTTATGTTTAAAGATATGGATATTAACTTAATTAAGGTTATTTTTGGTTTGGTGGTTTTGTGGTTGTTTTTTTTTTTTTTTTATGTTCAGACTATTTAACACATCTTCTTTGCTACCAGCAAACTTTGAGTGTTGTCTCTTTCTGACCCTGTAGGTATAAGACTGCCACAAAAAAGATCAAAGAAGTTCCCAAGAGTTTTCATTACTCTGTTAAGGAGCTCAGAGGAGAGGAAAGGGATGAATCTCTGGAATATCTTTGCACGACTGCTCAGAATTCATCACTTGCAGCTTTTTTGAATTTACCTGCGTTTGACTTGACTGCACTAGTAGTCACCATCTCAAATAAACTTTAAAGATAGACAATCCTATCCAATGAAATCCCCAAATTTCATTTAATAATGTCCCTAGACATTAGCTGTTTAGTCATAGGGACCTTTCTGCCTTGTAGCAGGGTGCAACTGGTGATATATTTAGCACTGTCATCAGCATTTCTCTCTTCAGATGAGTTTACAGCAGAGAGCTGATGAACAATTGAGTACGTGGATTTATGCAAAAGGGATCCAGACTCCAGTTGTAACCACTGATAAGTCTGTCTCATCAAAAATTAGGGAATGAAAAAAACCAAACAACCAACCCATGGAATTTAGGACAAGTCATCCATGGTCAAAAGCAAAGAGAACTTTTGGAGGATTCTTTTTAGGAATTTACAGACTGCATTTAACCAGTTTTATAGGTATTTTAGCTAGAAAAATAGACTATGAGAAACAACTATGCCTGCAAATAGGATCGGGTCTTAAAAACCTAGTGCAGCTGGACCTTAGTAACAAGGTCATTTATTACTCTAATATTTTGATGTTACTAGTTTTTATCCTTTTGTCAAGTTGTGATTACTCAAAAAGGATTGGCTGAAAAATTCCCACCAAAATTTTAACTTGATAAAGCTTTGAAATTTAAACAACACAAAAATGCATTGAGGGCATCTGCTTTACTCCACTTTTTTCTATCTTTTACTGAAAAACTTTTGACAATACTTCAGAATTCAGTCAAGACATTCCAGTCTTTATAAGTCCAACAATTGCTTTAGAATCCTCTCTTATTTCATATAGCTAATGTTGAAGGCTTCACATTTTAGAGGCGTGTTTGGTCTGATATTAGAGCTGAATGAAATACCTGTAAGAAAAGGAAGTGGGAGTGGCACCAGACCTGTCATTTCTTTGAAAGAACAGTATCTATGAAATTATTGCTATTTTTTTTTCTTAGAATGAAAAATGGAACTTTTTTTTTTTTTATTAAAAGAATCTTCTTTTGGAGTGACAGTTCATGCATTTTTTTTTTCCTGCAGCATAGCCAATATCTGCCCGGAAGGGGAGGATGTCTTTTTTTTCTATTCAACTTTTATTCTTGAGGCTGGCAACTGGCAGCGCAGGACATGTAATGCCTAATCTGTAGGCAGCCACATCTTTTATTGGTTTTCTGGCTCTGTCTTTCCCTTTGTCTCCTCTGTGAAAAGCACGAATTTACAGCAAATCTTTTAATCCTCATTCCCCTCCATGATATTAACTTATGACATCCATGCAAGTGGTGCCTGGCCACTGAAGGTAGCTGGAGATAGCTGGTAGGATGTGAAAACACACCATTAATGCAAGAAAGACAAATCCTGAGTCTGCAGTTTGCTTGACTGGCTGGATGATAAATATTCTGAGAGGATGTTTTCTGAGGAGGAATTCAGAAAGTCCTCACTCTTCCTGAAACTCTCTTCTTCATCTATGATCTTTTAATCAGTATCTTACATCTTCTAAATAATTACAAGAATCAAACCCCTAGTCACTGTAATGGAAGGAGATACAATATATGTCCAGTTAAACTAGTGCAATAGAATTAACTGTCATTAAAAGACAGATGGAAGCAATAAAACATACAGGAAGAACTTACTGTGTGCAGTTAAGAAATACATTAGATATTGCAGTATTTTTGTCAGTTTGCTTACAGTATTAAAAATAATCATTGCATCCTGCAGTATGTACCGCAGCTGCTCTTTATGTCTTGAACCAATATCTGTCTACCTTCAGTGTTTTATTTAATCTTCACCCTGAACAGATTTCTATTTCTTTATAAGGAATAATGAAATTAATAACTCTTTTTTTTTGTTCTGGCTTTTCATTTCCAGTGGAATCTGGATATTTTGTCCACTTTAAAACATTGAGATGGGAGATGGCTATGGTATTTTAGGCTGATGCTGACCTGAAAAACACTTAGTGATGAACGCAAGGAACAAATGAACTGCATTCAAAGCCAACGCCTGAAAATTAATAATCAGGATAAACTGAATAATACCTGCCTTAAGTTATTCTTTGGCAGCAGCTATTCATTAAATTCATCCTGCAAAAGGTGCATTTGTGAAAAGGGCCATTTCAAAGTCAACAAAACTAGATTCTGTGGAAACTGTTAATAAATTCTAATCATGTTCAAAAAGTAGTACCACCCAATTTAACACAGATTTTGAGAAAACAACAACAACAAAAAAATTTAAAACTACATTTTTGCTCAAATCAGTTGTGGAACTCTGTTACCGACATATAGTTGTCTAGCTTTTTTCCTGTTATTTCATTTTGTGATATAATTTACCTAATCACTACTTTTACTATTACTCAAATATGCAATTAAAAAAATCTAGGTATTCTGGTTTAGAATGGCAATCAACCCTCCAGAGTGCAGTGATTTACATAATTACTATCAATGCACCATCAGTAACTAAATTGCACATCCCTGTGTTACTCTTTCAGCTCCTATATTCTTCTTTCTTACTTTCACTGGCTCCTATTTTTAGACTATTCAAGAAGTTTTCCAGCAATAACCAGGCTGCATTGACATCACTTAGCTTTGGGTTTTTTTTTTTTTGAGCAAAGCAGAAAAATGAATTATTTCATAGAAGCAAAGAATTAGACATGCTGTGTCAGTCACTGAATCCAGGACCTTTCCGTTGCACACCATACATTCTTCTTTCTATGTTTTTACAAGCAACATGTAAAAAAGAGTTAGGGGGTTTTTTTGCCCCCAAATGCTTGGAAGGCTATTCCAGGACTTGACTGCACTAGCGAAGAAGAATTGTCTTTTATTTCCATCATAAACTTAAAAACAGCTGATTTATGTTTTGCATATTTAAATGCTGGGTATAAACCAGACATGGTTATTGCTGCTTTGGTGATGTTTGCTAGTTCACCAGGTCTGGTCCCCAGCTATCACAGACAGATCATTTGGTGTCCTTCATAAAATAGTTGCAGAGGAGGGAAGAAAGTCCCTCCAAAGCAATGAACATGAGACTTTAGAGTCTGGAAAGGAGAAATTTTGTAGTCTCTCATCCCTCATTTCTTATGTTTGGCTGCCATTCCTTTCCATGGAAGTTCACAGTGCTTTTGTCTCCAAAGAAGAACTGTACCTCTGTATTTACAGGAGGAGTGTGCACTCAGAGGTCATCTCTCTCTCAATTCAACTTTGAAAAAGTGTACATTAACTATTCTAGCCAAACCACTTTCTGGCTTTCATCTGAGGAAGAAATATCTTGCTGTAATTTTGAGGAAGAAAAGAGATGTAAAGAAATGGAATGAGAACAATGAAATAAAGATGATGAAAAAAAAACCAAACCAGAGGAACAGATTATGAGGGTTCTTCAATATTTGTTTAAACAATTTCCTACTGTGCTGACAGTCCTTCTTGGTTATTTTGATGTTCCCTTTACTTTAGATTTGACTTTCTCGTTTTGCTGTTCATAAATGCTTTCTATTGGCTCTACAAAATCCCTACTCAAGTCCATCCAAGAGGCTGCTGCTATAGTTATAGTTATTGGATTTATGCTTCAGATATGAAGTTTATAGGGTCAAGCTCCACTCTCATTCACTGGATCAGCGTTTCATCTTATAAGCACTGTTAACCATAAAAGCCAGTCTCTGTTTACTTTTTTTTTTTTTTGAAGTCACTTCTGAGACAGCTCACAGGGTGGCCTCAGGTGCCACAGGTGGCAAGGAAAAAGAAACAACTACGTGGGCACTTAGTGCCACTGTCCCGAGGAAGCATCTCTACCGGGCTCAGTTGCTCTCAGCGATTCCCAATTCCCACCATTTCGCTGATGTGCCAATGCAAAAAGCCTGAACTCTAGTTGTTACTCCAGTAGGTTAAGAGCTGGTACGCTGTACATCAAGACCATCGTCAGCTCTGTGACAGACTGATACGTTAGGTGAGGCTCAAGCCAACAGCCACTGAAATCGCGGAGCAGGAATCACGTCCCATCCTGAAATCCCCTTCACGCAGCCACTTGGCAGAGGGGTTAGAATAATCTGAAATGGTCCCTGCTTCCCCCCTAGGTCCCTGCTTCCAGCCTTCACAGTGCAGGTGCCAGTGGGGACATGTGGGGATACGTCCTGGCTGGAAAATGACCCTGTGCTGTTGGCAAAAGGGAAAGATGGAGGCAGGAGGAGAGGGGACTGTGCTTCAGCTGGTGAAAAGAAGTGAACTTCAAATGGGTGTTATGACTTTGATAAAAGGCACTGTCAGATCAGGGTAAGCCATTGCCACCTTTTCCTCTATAAGACGGTTCCTTGGGAAAAATCCTTTGGAAACCTCAGAGCTATTCAATTACCTTAACTGGAGTTTGGTGCCATACAGAGACCCACCTGGTTTCCAGCTCCTGCACAAGAAGGATGTCTCCTTTTGCCCCTGGGTCTCCCAGAGGTCCTGTGTCAGGCCTGTGCAGACATCGTGGACATCCTTGAATAATCCAAGTTTTCCAAGATGCCACTATGTGCCCATTTTTAGACCCCTGAATACTTCTATACGGTCAACGTCATTTCATATGAAAATGATGTTTTTGGTGATCAAAAGAGCTTTTGCTAGTTTACTGAGTACAGAATAGTCCACCATCACCAGCAGGTTGCATTTGCAATAAACTATAGCAATACCAGAAGTAAAAATGGTAGAGCAAAACTTGTTCTTACTGAATAGCTGACAAACAGCAACAATTTTATGGCTTGATAACTTAAGGGAGACATGTTCTTTGGTCTGCAAGTTTTTAATTTTCAGTATTCACAAGTCAACAGAACCAAGATGTCAAGCACCTTAAAAAAAACAACTGGTCTATTTTTATCTACCTACATCATTACCCAGTGGCAGATATTATTTTCTGTGCTGCAGGTTGCGAAGTTTCTCTTCATTGCATTTGTATGTGACTGCAAGCTACAGAATGGAATAAAAAACGCAGTTTGCTGAAAGTGTTATGTTTATTTGGGTAACAAAAAGCTTAAGATTCAATATTTTGACCAAATATTTTAATTAAATATGCTTCTGTGTTTTGTTATAAAAGATGTCAGGAAAAAAAAGGCTTAAAGGAACAAGCCTTCCAATGCTTTTGTAAAGATTTGCTGACTTTAATTTTTAATGCTTCCTGTATATAAGATGAAGAAGAAACAAGATAAACAAAACTATCCCAGCTTGCACTTTGATCAGGAAAATAACAACATGGCAGGTACGAGAAAAACAACGGTCACCAATGATTAATCTGTGCTAACCACTCCTGTATAAGCAACTCATGCAGACTCTCCATCGTAAGGAGAGAAATGATCAAATATCAAATGCTGTAAATCCCTCTAAAAATCCTCAGATATGTGTTTCCCTTCCTGAGTCAGGATAAATAAAGCAAAAGAGACCAGCACCAAAACAAAAGGACTGTAGATCCTCTGGTAAGATGTTTTCTGTATTAAAAGTATGTTGATTGCAAATGCAACTCAGTCTTTTTGCTGCTGAAAGATGTTCCTTTCTAGATCTATTTGTCTGCATTTTTAGTTTTGCACCTTCCCATCAAGCAACAGAGCATGAACAATTCCTGCACCAACGAGGGCTTCCTGTCTTCCCATCTGATATGCTGCCCTGTAACTTTATCTTAGTAAAAGAGTCTGAAATTGGGATTTTGCTGCCCTCACGCTCATTGTACAGCATCGAGACCTGGGAAAACCCCTACATGTTTGAAGGAGACCACTAAAAGGGCAAGGTGCTACTTAGTTTGTTTAGGTTGAAGGGATCTGACCCCGAATGGTGAAAGGAAGTTTGGTTTCAAAGTTTCTTGAAAGTGCTAAAAGACTGGAATGGTTTGTCCCCTAGATGACTTGATATTTTTATTTTCAGATAGCACAGGAGTGGAAGACCGGAGAAAAGCTCCGTTCAGGAAAACTGTGCTTTCAAACCACAGAGCGCAATAAAGTACACAGAAACTACACTGCAATTACCTTGCAGGAGTCAGTTATCTGCTAATCTGTTGAGTTAAAAATATCTACACATGGAAATAATTTGGAGTGATGGGGCACAATTTGGTTGATCTAGATTTAAATCAAGGAGCCCATAGTCAAGCCAAGCTCCAGTTGCTTTTGGTGAGAGATCTTTCTGACAAAAGGCTGAACAAGTTGGGAATATCTGTAAACAAAACCTAAGGTATTTGTTCATTGATGCACAAGATTTCAAAAAAAACCCAGGACAACATGAAGAGTCAAATCTATTTCATGTGCAAAAGCTACTTGGTGTACTCTTGCGTAGATTTATAGGGATAAGTCAAATAATGCCACACACTTTGATGTTACTAAACTTAGATTAACCTATGCCAAAAAGTAAAGAAAAGTATACTAAACACTACACTTTAGGGGGGTTTAATTTCTAGTTCTGCTTGTATCTGGAATAACTAGCGGTTATAGATTAGGGTTTTTGATTTTTCAGATGTTGATCCATTGTTCAGCTTTTTGTTGAAGACTGACCTATCTTCATTCTCTGGGTTTTCCTTGGAAACTGAACCTGAACAATTTTTCTAGGGCTCCAACTCCGCAGCTGCCTCTCGTGCAAAGTACCCTCTGAGTATGGGCAATGTGAATTGGTATGAAAGCAGGGATTTTCTATAGGAAGGACTGAGCGGTGATTGTTTATTGGCTCTAAACTGGATAAATAAAATCAATGAAGTACCGAGTTGCTCCTTCCCCCTCCAAATATTTAAGACTGAATGAGCTGCCTACCGGAAGTGGCATGCGCTCTGGGAAAGTTTAGCAGAGACTGATAGAGGCACTGAGCTTTCTCAAATCCACGAAGAGTCAGAGGGGATGGAAAGCAACCCTGAGGACTGGGTCCATAATCAGCCCCCTGCTCTGCAGAGAGGCGTTCGGGTTCAATCTCAGCAGTTTTTACTTTTGGTTTTTAATAGGAGAATTTGGTCCTTGGAAGTTTGGTCCTAGTCACTGGAAATTCACTCAGCCACTGTAGATACACCATGACTTTGTAGCTCTCCAAGTGTAGGTCTTCAATCTTGGGCTTTTTTTCTAGATCTGAATTTTCCAACTAGGTGATGGCTTGGAAGATCGCAATAAATGCTCACATTACTCAGTGACTCTTTGAGGGACTAGATGGCTGCAATGCCAGAGCAATGACAAAGTTTTATTCTGTACTAGGAGGGGAAACCCAAGCCTTGCTCTGCGTACGTGCCAACAATCACTCAGAACCACACCACTCATTTCTGAGCATCTGCTTCTTTGAGCTTGGGAGTCAACCTGAACTAGGAGCTACATCACATTTTGTCTGTGTCACTGACAATAAATATAATTTATCCATGCTATCTCAATATGCTAACTAGCTTTTGCTGCACCTCCAGCTCTGATTTTCATAGAATGGTTTGGGTTGGAAGGGACCTTAAAGATCATCAAGTTCCAACCCCCCTGCTATGGGCAGGGACACCTCCCACTAGACCAGGTTGCCCAAGGCCATGTCCAGCCTGGCCTTGAACACCTCCAGGGATGGGGCAGCCACAGCTTCTCTGGGCAACCTGTTCCAGTGTCTCACCACCCTCACAGTAAAGAATTTCTTCCTAATATCTAATCTAAATCTACCTTCTTTCACTTTAAAACCGTTACCCTTTGTCCTATCACTACGCTCCCTGATAAAGAGTCCCTCTTTATCCCATCTTTCCTGTAGGCCCTCTTTAAGTACTGGAAGGCATTCTCTTCTCCAGGCTGAACAACCCCAACTCTCAGCCTGTCTTCACAGGAGAGGTGCTCCAGGCCCCTGGTCATCTCTGTGGCCCTCCTCTGGACCTGCTTGAGCCGGTTCATGTCCTTTTTATGTTGGGGGCTGCAGAGCTGGATGCAGTAGCTCGGGTGGGGGCTCACAAGAGCGGAGTAGAGGGACACAATCCTTGACCTGCTGGCCATACCTTGATACGATTCGCTTTCTGGGCTGCAAGTGCACATTGCTGAGTCATGGTGAGCGTCTCATCAAACAACACCCCCAAGTCCTTCTCCTCAGGGCTGCTCTCAATCCATTCTCCACCCAGCCTGTATTTGTGCTTGGGATTGCCCCAACCCAGGTGCAGGACCTTGCACTTTGCCTTGTTGAGCTTCGTGACGTTTGCATGGACCTGCCTGTCAAGGCCCTTCCAGATGGCATCCCTTCCTTCCAGCATGTTGATGGCTCCGCATAGCCTGGTGTCATCGGCAAACTTGCTGAGAGTGAATATTAGGTGGATATATTCCAGATTTTAGACTTCAACAAAATCTTGGACTATTTAAGATGGAAATTTTATTATTGGCATTCCAATAATTTATCAGGTAGTCAGGTCATATAACCTATCTGTTTCCTGAGAACTGAGTTCCTGTTGTGAATAATCCCAAGTTTGAATCGAGAATTTAATTTCCATACAAAGCTGTAGTTGCTGGGCATATCCTTGGTAGAAAGCTCTATCTTAGAATATTTGAGGACACATATTTTGTTTGACTGTGTTCACATGCTGTGTCTACTAATTGGAATTAAAAGTATTTTTTCCAGTGTTACCCTTGCTCTAGTTCTGCCACTTCTAAGAAATAGTCCATTGGGATATTCACGCAAGAACAAAAACCCATTAAGCTTGAATCTTCGGTCAGGAAAGTAAAATTTAAAGAAATTGTGGTTTGTTATTTTTTTAGGTGGGTTCTTCAAGCAGACAAATGAAACACAGTAACATTCCAGATTTTCATATCCATTTTCTAGTCAGGCCAATGCTTGTTTCTTACAACTCTGATTAGTCTTCTGGGACTCCTCCTCTGTGATTTACTTCTGAATTCTTAAATGCTGTGTTCTATTTACTCCCAGTAGTTATCAGATGACATCTTGCCCTTCAGCAGTAGTTTATATGCATGGCTTTTTTTTTTTTTAAATTATGCATAGTTAGAATAAACTAATTTGTTGCTTTTCAGTGTCCAGCCTGATGAGGCAGTGACACAGCACACATTCCCTTCATTAAGAGTGGAAGATGCACAGCACGAACAGAGAGACATTCAGCTTACTGGCTCAAACTCTAAATAAATAAGCTACACTTTCAGGTTTTTATTTGGGCAGTTCATGTAAAATATATGAGTACTGCACTCTTGCAAACACCTGAATGCCAAAGATAACAGCTTCACTAGAGAAGCACAGCTTTCTCTCCATTGATAGACTGAAAAATAACCAGGGAGTTTTTTTTTCCCTCCATGGATCTCGCTGAAAATTTTTGGCTGAAATTTCTGTTGTTGACTGCCTGCCTTCCTGTGAATAGCCTTGCGGTGTGGGCCTGGGGTTGGGTTTGGAGGATCTAGGTTCACTTCTTTCCCTGGTTTGAGCTTTCCCTCACCTGTTGAAGCTGTTCCACCTTGCGCAGAATATTTAGCTGTTCAGCCAGGGAACAGGAACATATTACCCAATGTCTTGATGCACTTTTGATCAGACATCGAGCTGGGATGTGGAATGAACGAGCAGGTTTGAACATTAGAGCAGGTATGACAATGATGAATTGCGTGTCAATTGTGTTGGCCACCTAGCATGTCCTGCAGCATGGCTACACCCCCCATCAGATGGATAGATGAAGAAACTGAGTTTCTCCTCCCGAAAACCATCTCCTGACTCCAGGTTGAATGCCCCCCTGGTGGGCAACAGCCCTAACACGTCCTCTTCGCTGACTGTGAGCTCTGCTTCTGTTTAAAATGCCTGAAATGGAAATGAAATCTTGTTCTCGGTAAGGAGGTTTCATTCAACCTAAATTTTTATGTCTTGTATTGTTTCTATCAACAATAGTTTCAAGTGCTTCACATTGGCTGGTGTTATTTGGGACTAAGTAGTCGGGATGCACAGATGCTGCGTACAGGATGGTTTTATAATCATAAAAGTACTGGGGTTCAGCTTCAGGGAACATGGAGAGAAATATTACAGCCCTTTTAAATCTTTTTAAACTATCCTGGAATCTACATTTAACAGTAAAATAATTTAACAGTAAAATAAATATAAATAGTCAGTATATCTCCAGATGACTCTTGCATAATTTAATATAATTTAAGTCATTATCATCTTTTGCTAACATGTTTTCTACTTAAAAAACTTCATTATTTTTTCAAATTCAGACTATTTTCAAATGTTGATATGCTGATAATACTTGCCCACATTTGGCATGGGACATGGAACCCTCTCTTGGTATAACAATACGAAGAACATTCTTCAGGTCATTTGCAAAGACAGTTTTGGTTATATGTAAACTGTAATATTTTGCGGAAAGAGCTTTAAAGCTTTGATAATCATTTTGACAAGCCTTTTCCTACTGGACTCTTGCTACAAGCATATATATGTGGAAGAACTTAAAATGGATTAGTAACTTTATCTAGATAAGAAAAATACTGGCTACATGTTCAAATAAACAAAGTATACAATGCAAAAAAAATTTCACAATTTTTACTTACTTTCTTTGTTTTGTCCATTGCCTTCAGTATGGTTATGTTTAAGTCTTCCAAGACAGATAGAACATTTTCATACTCTCCTAAGTGCTGGGAAAAATATTCTAAAAGAAAAGAAACCCCAAATCAATATTTCATTAAATATCAATTTTACCAATTTTGAATTCCCTTATGGTATTATTAACTATCTAAATATATAAAATGAACAGTAGTTACAACGAAAGGGGTGATTTCATTTTAAAATTTTGTATTATTTCCTTCAAAATCATCCTGGAGTACTTAAAATATCAAAATCGCTGTTTCAAATAATTTTCTTTCAATAAATGAGTTGCCAAATTGACAAAAAAAATGACCATTTAAAATATTAGTCTGAGCTGAAACAGACATATTTTCAGAATATCTACATTTTCTTTCTAAACTGGATGTTCAGTCTAATAGCCTCTTTACAGTTACTAGTAGGAAATGAAATTTTCCTGTGTATGTACTAAATCTGATTATATTGACACAAAAATGAATAATTCTGGTAAAGCCCTTAGAGGAGATAAGATCAAGTGGGGGCTGTTGTGAGTTGGGGTCAGCTGAGACTGGTTGTTTCTCTCTAAGAAATGACGAGAGCATGAGTTGGCCAGATAAGCTTCTAGTTCCAGGTACTGTGATTATATTTTCATCAAATGCAATGCATGCAAAATACTTTTAACAAAAATAATGGAAATAGCATAAGTTCTGGGACGTCTTTGTGTAGCTGCTCAAAGCAAAGGACATTTTAACAGAAATAGCTGGTGTAAAATCAGGGAGCATAATTCAATCAGAGGGATTACAGAAAGAGGAGGAGGTAAACCTGGGAAATCATGACCCGAGTTCCCATTTGGCTGATGCGGCAAAATACAACAGAGGGAGGAGGCACAGGAAAGAAAGCGTGGAAAAAGAAAGAAAGAAAATGTTAAAGCTAGAGACTGCATTAGGCAAGGCATTTAGACATCAGATCACCTGGAAGAACATGGAAAACAACATTCAAACGGCAGACAGGAAGAACAAGATTAGACAGGAGCTTTTTCAAATAATAAATATCAACACTTTGAGGCTTTTAAGAGGTCAGCATGAGCTTCTCAGGGGAGTCATAAAAGCATAAGGTTTCAGCAACACTGCGACATAACTTGTATTGCTGAAAGGTTGAATGAAATGATTTAGAATGAAAAAATACTGTGAATTAGTATCCTGGAAGTGAAGCTTCATTTCTGAGGGGAACTGAGATAAATCAGAGGGAGCTGTATAATCACTAGCATAAACATGTGTTGAGTAAACTCAGTACCAGCTTCACAGGGGAGAAACATGCTAGTGAGAACCTATGAAAAATTTAAAAGGCAGCTGAAGCAGCCCATATTTAATTGAAGCAGACAGTAAACAGCCAGTGCCAGGCTAAGACGCCCCCTCAGCCCTCTGGCCAGCCTGAGGTAGCTAGTCAGGTCAGGTGCGAAACAAACCTATAAGCCTCCAGCACAACATCAACAGCAGTAAATCCCTTGTGGAACAAAATCCCCTATCCTCCTTGGCCAGGTTTATATAATTTTGGCCAGATTCTCAACCAGCAGAAGTCATCACAGCCCAATTCACTTCAGCTGAGTCCCTTGTCCCATATTTAGAAGCCAGAGGCTGAGGTGCCTCTCAGTGGGTTCTTGGCTATGTGTAGAGTCTTTCAGTGGGTAAGCAATCAGCTAGCATTCAACTTGACAGTATTTTCAGCTTTTACAGGTCCTCAGCACAGTTGGCCATTGGAAAATTTATCAGGCTGCCATCTTTGTCTCAGAAATAGGCTGGTTTTCACAAGCATGCCTGGGGTTTTTTGACACTTTGTGGGAGGACTTGCAGAAATTTTCTGTGAGTTTTTTTTCTATTGCAAGCAGCACTGCTAAATCAGGTGCTATAAGATCTGCTGGAGATCAAACAGGGTTTTGGGGCAATGACTCACAGCTCAGAACAGGGCACAGAAATGGGTAACTGGGCCAAACTTGAGGCCTTGCAGGAAGGGGTTTTTTTTGTGTTGAAGGATGACAGAACTTGTCAAACTTCTGTTCTTACTGGATCAAGTTAGAGCAACATAATGAATTTTCCTCCAGTGGGGTACAAAAATGATAATCTTTTCCAAAATTGCCAAAAGACTCATAGCTTTGACAGTGTTTAGCTAGAAAAAATATCTCACGTGAAAGATAAATAAGATAAAAGGTCTCTCTCTTTATATCAGGACAGAACTTGAAGCTCAGAGAATGTGAAGTATTGATTAGGAAAAATATCTTCAAACCAATTTCTGCGTGTAATGGATGACAAGAGTCTGAAGAGATTATAAGCCATCTGCATTCTCCCAGGAGTTCTTTCAATGGAAATTATTTTCTGTCTGAGCCTCAAAGATTAAACAGAAAAAAAATTAAATCTTATCACATGGTACGTTCACTTGCACAGAGCTGCTGCAGGCATAGATTATGTACTTGCCTAAAAAGGAACTTACCGCATAGCTCTTCTGTGTCAAGATTGCTGGAAAGATAAGAGGATAGACGGTTAGTGAGCTTAGTAGTTTTCTGTGGGATTGGTGAGTAGTAGGACTCAAACATCAGCCTGACTGGGATATGAAGCCTCCCTGCCTGGGCTGCAGCAGGAGATGTGACTGCCTGGCCCTTGCTGGCCTTGCTCTGTTGCCTTAGGGAGGCTGATCCAAAGCCGAAGGCTGTAGCTTGCTGCAGGCGCATCCTCCCTTCTGAATCATGTTCCCACTGGCACCTTCCTACTCACCGACAACCCCCTTTGAAATTCCTCTTTGTGCATTATGGTGCAGAGTCACAGCTCCTCAGGCTTTACGCCCGTGGTCCTAGTGCCGGCAGATTCGTGGAATGGTTTGGGTTTGAGGGGACTTTAAAGATCATCGAGTTCCAACCTGCCTGTCATAGATAGAGACACCTCCCACTAGACCAGGTTGCTCAAAGCCCCATCCAGCCTGGCCTTGAACACTTCCAGGGATGGGGCATACACAACTTCTCTGGGCAACCTGTTCCAGTGCCTCACCACCCTCAAAGTGAAAAATTTCTTCCTAATATCTAATCTAAATCTACCGTCTTTCAGTTTAAAACCATTCCCCCTCATCCTATCACTACATGCCCATGTAAAAAGTCCTTCCCCATCTTTCCTGTAGGCCCCCTTTAGGTACTGGAAGGCCACAATAAGGTGTCCCTGGAGCCTTCTCTCCTCCAGGCTGAACAAGTCCAACTGTCTCAGCCTGTCCTCATAGGAGAGGTGCTCTGGCCCTCTGATCATCTTTGTGACCCTCCTCTGGACCTGCTCCAACAGGTTCATGTCCTTCTTAACATCAGAAATCCATCTAAACATCAGAAATTGTTTTTTCCCACCTTTCTGCCTGTGTTCCTTTCCTGTGACTGCCATGCTGGATAGCACGGCTCTGAGACCTCAGCTCTCCATGCTGAAAGAGGGGAAAAGCCATCAGATTTCTCCTGTTTGCAATCTTCACTGGCCAGTAGCGCTCCACAGGAGAGACTATCCTCCAGCAGGAGGATAGAACCAGACACAGCCCATCAGCATGCATAATTTCGAAGTCTTTCTGGCCATACCAACAGTTTCATCAGTAATAACTTCAGCAAAATTAGTGATGTGAAAAGAATACTTGTATTGCCATATTCAATTCCCAACATTATATAAATACATAAATGTGTGCAAGTATTCCATACAATTCAAAACCCTTCATTTCAAACAGATTTCATCCTGATAACTCTCGAGCAATATTTTCTCGCTAAGGATTTAATAGGCAAAAGATAAACCATTTGACCTACAGCTCAATTCTGAAAGTTAGCATATTGACTTTCTTCCAAGGAAGAAAAGAAACTGATTATTAAAGAAACTTAAAAGCATGAATGTCTTTTTGAATATTGCTGGAGGCTGAATATTGAATGGCTGATTGCACTTAGGATTTTTTCACTTATCTTTTTAATGGGATTTTTTTATTGACCTTTTAATAAAATGATGACACAGTGTTATCTTGAAGTCAATTTCACCAATGACAACTTCCATACATCTGGCTTTTATTTCATAAGCGAGAGAAACAGACAGAAATCGCAGGATCCTCAGTTGCCACAGACTTGCATACTCAGGACTATAGAAACTTCTGAACACTTTTAATTGATGATGTATATGAGATTTTTTCCCCCACAGTTTTTATTAATCAAAGGTGACCAGATCTTTATTTGAATGGGCCAAGTTGGATGGCTGCAAATGGGTTTTGCATCTGATTTTTCCAGTGACCTTGGTGGCAGGTATAATGAAATTCATAGTCTGTAAGAATCGCTGCTGAAGCTGAGAAATTTAACTCTTACGTCAACAAACTATGTGATGGGAAAAACTGCCTGCAACTCCTTGAGGCCGTTCACCACAATCACTATGGCACCAATGATCAACCGATGTCTGACCAATCACTTCTGCCATTCAGTAGTCATTTTTGGAACAGTCCAGGTGTTCCCTCCTTGAATGCAAACTGAAACCCTGAAAACTGGAAAACTGCCTGAGTCAAAAAGCAGTGACAGAGTATGATGATGTTAAATGACAGGAGTTTGCTGTTGTGATACCTGCTCTTTGTTCATTGTCCCTGCATTTTCTGCCCTTTCACATCATCTGCCCTAATGCCTTCCCTTTGTAAAACACATTTCTACATTTTGTAATGTACAGCTTGATAACTGTGTTTAAAACAGCCTTTCACATTGTTAGTCAGCCAAATTCACACTCTTCTTTCAAATCTCATATTAATATCTATTCTGGTCCTTGTTCTTCAGTATCCTCAGCAGTGTGGTAGTGATATAGTAAGGGAGCAGCTCGGAGGCTTTCAGCATTGCTGTCATCAGAACATCGCTGTTAGTCCTATTGACAGAAGTGACGCAGCTGCAAATGGACTATAAGTAAAAATGGAAAAGTATTTAGGTGCTGAATTAATTTTCAGTTAGAACTGGGCACCTGAATAATGAGAAAATGATTGTCCAAAGTGATTTGTACAGCAGCTTTCAGGAAGTCTCTGATAGAAGTGACATAAAGAGCATGGATTTCAGTCTAGCATACTCATAGTATTTCTTTCTCTATTATAAATACCATCTGAGGCTCCATTGTTCTTGGCATCCTGTTTGAAGGAGATGCTGTTCTAGGCAGGGAAACTATAATTTTGTGTCACTGATTATTTCATTCTGAGAAATAATAACATGCTGCTTCAAACACAGTTGTGAACAAACCTAGAAATTCTTTTTCTGTATACAAACAATTTTGAGCTCCCTGCTGGATGCTACAGAAGCAATTAAAGAAGTTTGGAATATATTTAATAGTACAGGAGTGAGGTGCACACCAGAGGGCTGTTTCTGCAACTTAGTACTGAGGTTTATGGTGGGCACCTGTTCAGCATTTCAGTGGGTACGTATGCCAAGGATGCTTCTGCTTAGACCTATAATCTGGCAACGCTGAACATGTTATTTGCAATATTTGCTGGATGACTCACATCCAGACACCAGCACTCCACTCCTGATAAGCACCTGAAGCACAGAGTGCAGCCAAATGCATTCACATCTTGTCAGCACGACCATTTTTTAAACTTCTGCTCTCAATTTGCTTTCTGACCACAAAATGCGGTCCTCTTACATGTCTGACTTCATGTCTAAAATGTTCCCTACCTAATAACATGAGCTATTTTTCAGACAATCATAGAATGGTTTGGGTTGGAGGGGCCCTTGAAGATCACCCAGTCCCCCCCCCCTGCCATGGGCAGGGACACCTCCCACTGGACCAGGTTGCTCAAAGCCCCATCCAGCCTGGCCTTAAATGCCTCCAGAGGTGGGGCATCCACAACTTCCCTGGGCACCCTGTTCCAGTGCCTGAACACACTCAAAGTGAAAAATTTCTTCCTGATATATAATCTAAGTCTCCCCTCTTTCAGTTTGAAGCCATTCCCCCTCATCCTATCACTACATGCCCTTGTAAAAAGTCCTTCTCCAGCTTTCTTTTAGGCCCCCTTCAGATACTGGAAGGCTGCTATAAGGTCTCCCCAGAGCGTTCTCTTCTCCAGGCTGAACAACCCCAACTCTCTCAGCCTCTCCTCATAGGAGAGGTGCTCCATCCCTCTGAGGTGCTCCTGCCCTCTGAAGTCCTCTGTTAAAGGACTTTTACAAATATTGCACTGAGCAGTCCTGATCACTACAAAGTTGGTCATACTTGTTGCTCAGTGACGAAAACATGCAAATTCACTTGAATGGACTGTGACAAAAGTGCGTATTTGTTGTACTTCTGGAAGTGGCCCAAATTATAGGAGTGCAAAGCAGCTGTCAGCTGTGGACTGGGGCCAGCCAGGGAGGAGGGAAGGTTAAAGCTCTTCCACCCATCCACAGCCCCATCCACAGACCTGACACATACCATTCTCTGGGAGGAAAGGCACCTCTAGGCAGAGGTACCAGCAGAAGGTCCACATATATTTCCTGGACCACAAGAAGAGGCAATGACATATCTTCAGTACAGGAATATATATATATAAAGTACAGACTCTGGCATCTAAAGCATATGAAAGACTTCATGAACTAACTTAATTTAGGAAATTCATTGCCATGACTGTCATAGCTGGAGAAAGATAACGCTTTCTTCTTCAGCTCTCTCCTCATTTTCAGATATGAGAAGGATTTATTTCAGAGGCTTGAACCAACTCTTTTTTGGGTCCCATTTGCACATCTCCTTTCTAAATTTGGTTGTAGGGAGGAAAGTTTGAGGCTGGTATCTCCTATTGTTAAATAGAAGCATATAACTTGTCACTGAAAGGAATTAAGCATTACTTGGACTGTGCAAGGGTACCTGAATAGTCATCCATGGACAATATCAGCCAAAAAAAGCTGTAAGCTCTTCGCAACAAGAAAGCCTGCATACCATCCCACTTCAAGTCAGCAAAACGAGATAAGTGCTCCAGCACTACAGAAGGTGTTGTTCAAAGGAGTCTTATGTGTGCACTTCCATTTTAAGGGTATCCTGCTTCACAGCTCCTTTGCAACAGCAAAGACCTTTTCATTCAGGTTTGTTCAAGGTTTCTTATCAGCGGAGGTAAAACTGCCTTTTTCCATCAGTAGGATGCAGAGTTGGAACAAGCCCAGCCATTAGCCTCTTCCCTCAGAAAAGGGAGAAAAGGAAGAAGGGGCAGAAGTGGTGCAGAGCTTCTGGGGCTGGTCCCTGGGAAGCCAAACTTCTCACTGCCCCGAGGACACTGCTGCTCTTTAACCCCAGGGCTAGCTGGACTGTGCACCCTCTGGCCTTTCACAGGCAGCAGCCAGCTTGGCTTTCGGGGCTGTGATACAGGCAGTGGGGCCACGGCTGTTTTAACATCCTGCATTTTGCTGCGCTAAATAATTGCCTAGTTTGCTTATGCTTAGCTCCAGGCCAAGCGATCACTTCAGAATCGTGACTTGCTGCTCTGCGTGTGGCAGGACTACAGGAGAGAATGAAGGTTTTTTTACTGACTAACAACTTGTCTGAAAAGAAAACCCTATAGTCCTTTGCATTAGGCAATGATTCACAGGGATGCAATGACTACATATCTGGCTAGCCACCCTTATCACCTCAGGTAGAACAGTCTCTGTGTTGCTCAGAGTGTCTTAATAATACTGTTAGAAGTTGCAGTGCATACTAATATCTGTAGAGAATTATACAAGGGCTACAGAGCTATGATTTTTTAACACAGCCTGCATCACACCAATCTAAAGGAGATGAGAGGTAACATCATGGTGGCTCTTTTTCCAAAAGGAGGAAATTTCAGAGTTTTCACCCTGTAGAGGATGATAGTGTTTCAACTTCTTTTTTTTCCCCCAAAATAATTTTTTTTTTAAACTGAGATGAAATTATTTATCATTACACAAAATAAAATGTTTATTTTGGTTTATTAAACTCCTTGAAAATGCACACGTTGATAAAGATGCCAAAATGGCTGTGGTTCTCTGGAAGACCCAGGCCATGGAAGGGACTAAGCCCTCAAACTACACCTACCATTCAGCAGTGAGCTCACTGCTAGGAAGCCAATGTTATCTTCTGAAGAACTGAACTGAACTGAACTATTCTAGGTCAGCTCCATTTAGGTCAATGCAATTGAAACTACTCATTACCATTTGACTTTCCCAGTGTGAGTGATTCTCATATTTTTTCTGCAGAAAGCTGAATTTCCCATTAAAAATAACCATTCATATGGAAAATTTCCAAGCAACTCTATTTGCATCTTGTCTGTTTGACTAGAGGATCTGTCAGCATCAAGACTGTGTAAATCATTCTCAGTGAACTTGTTTTGTTCAGTCATGAAATCCTAAACTGTATAATCAGCTTATTCTGATCAGTATCTTGCCTTTTTCTCTGTACTTCATTTCCAAACTATAGCTGCAATTATGTCTCTTAAGTAGTAGCAACCACACTTTTTGATGTCAGCATTGCACCGTGTGCCTGAAATTCTTATTTGACCTAAAAGTTCTAGTTTTAAAAACTGATCAAACCCCAATGTATTATTTTCCGCCTGCAATTTTTTGCATTCAGTAATTCATTTCTAGAAAAACCACTTTTCCCTCACCTGCAGTTCACTTCATTAAAGAGCCTGTCTGTATCTCACGCTGTTTTTAATACATCTCTTTTTTCCTCATTGTACTTAGAAGTTCATTTTTTTTTTCTGTGCACTTGTATTGAACCGTGATAAATTAGCAATAGCATGAGACTAAAATATGCCTTCCAACTGAAACAAAAGCAAACTATCCAAAGCACGGATAATTACTATCCTTCAACTACTGTTAAACTACTGAGGATTTGTCGTCATTACCTTTACAAGCAGAGTCTTGAAGGAAGCACTGTGGTCCCATACAGCATGCGTTTCATCTTAGCTTCAGAGCACAGTACTGGGTTGCAGGCTAATGCACTCGGATGGATTCCCACAACGGCAAGCATAATGCTAACCAACTTCTTGCTCTCAGACATCAAATTGTCATCCTTTTGGAGTTTACTATTAGGTCAGATGATCTCACCATTTCTCTTTTGACCCAAGGGAGGAACTCTGCTAATGAACACCTGGGCAGGTGGGAGGGAGGTGGATTCACTTTGGGGCTCAGAGTCCTAAATGTAGATGTCCATATATGTACTGGGTGTCCAACGTCCCAGAAAAGGAGCCGCAGCGTATCGAATGGGGTTGGGGGCTTTTCTGTGGACCAGCTAGGAGTATGAGTAATCGAATATAACACAGGCATCTAGTGTTGTTTCAGATGCTCTAGCATTTCTCTCACCACCAATGTCCCAACTGCTTCTCCTGTGCTATCCTGTCCACCTTGCGCTATCATTTCAGCAGGGAGTATCTTAAAGGCCTTACACCTGGGCAACAGCGCTGAAGGCAGGGAGAGCAGTATTACTTCTTAGGTGACTTCATTGACTATAAGGGAGCCTTAGACACCCTGCTGACACATACACATGCAAGAGTAGACATCTCTCCATAGTTCCACCCCTACATGTGCTGTACACGCAGCATGACAGACTCTCCCAAATGGCCACATAAGATCAGAGCTGCAGGTGGCCAAGACTGTCAGGTCCTCGCCAAACTCATCTCTGGCTTGTGCACAGCTTATCTTTAACTTGTACCACGTGCAAAGGCTTAATGGGATATTTGCCTTTGGGAGGCTGCTGGTACCCCAGGTCTGCCTCGATAGTTCTACCATCCCTCCTACCCTGTAACTAAAGTCCTGGCTGAGGACTTCATTTTACCAATGAGAAAAGTGAGAAAAACAAGTCTGATTCCCCACTGACTCATATGAGTCAGTAATCAGTGCAGCATTTATCGCGCTATCACTCCAGCAGTGCTACAGACTGAATCCCCTCGAGATCCTCTGCATATCTCTTAATTTGTAACTTTGCCAAATCTTCTCATTATCTTCTGACACCTTTCCCCTGAGGAGGCCATTATGCAAAAACAATTTGCATGAAAGTTATGAGTAGGGGGAGGGAAGGGAGAAGGATAAGAGTAAAAGGGAGGTTTACATTTGCAATGACTGCTAAAACCTATTCACTAAAACATTAACCATGTCAAAGATTCTTGCTCCGCTGAAACATGGGCTCATCAGAGTTGACATTAAAATTAGGCAGGGGCTGATTTACCAAGGAAATGGGCTGTAAAAGCATTCACCCCATAAGCCACAAATTTCAAACTTTTCCTGTGTACTTCTCTCCATGTATAAAAAAATCCTGTGCTGCAGATACTTTTCTCTACTTTCAGTACAATTATTCAGGCAATAACACATGTAAGCCAAACAGCTATATTTCCACTGAACTACCTCCTTTGAGGCTGAACTGTGCTGCAATGCTGTCTTGCGTGCTCGCTTTTTAGCATTCAGTAAGGGCAGCTGTGAAGTCCAGGTAATGTGATCTATTAATTGTTTAGAGAGTGCTAACCCCACAGGTTGGGGTTTTGTGAGCTGGCATAATTGGGAGCTGAAATAGTTTCTTCAGCAGTATTACAACCCCCAGGCAGCTGCTCTGAACATATGCACACATTGGATTTAGAAACTAGATGAGCACTCATAGAAATGTTAAGATACAAACTAGGTAGTAGAAATGATGCTTATGTTGTTAAAGTACTTAAAATATCACCAGCTCACTTTTCCTAGTGAAGCCCTGATAGGATGAGGGGTAATGGTTTTAAACTGGAAGACGGTAGATTTAGATTAGATATTAGGAAGGAATTTTTCCCTCCGAGGGTGGTGAGGCACTGGAACAGGTTGCGCAGAGAAGTTGTGGATGCCCCATCCCTGGAGGCATTTAAGACCAGGCTGGATGGGGCTTTGGGCAACCTGGTCTGGTGAGAGGGGTCCCTGCCTGTGGCAGGGGGGTTGGAACTAGGTGGTCTTTAAGGTCACTTCCAACCTAAGCCATTCTATGATTCTATGATTCCTATCTTCAGACGACTTTGAGCATGCATCACTGATAGCCTTTGCCTTAGGTTGTGTGTATTGATTTACACTCGTGCCATGATAATAAAAATTGCTACCCAACCAAAATGAGTGTTTCACATTCACTTCACCGAGGAATTAGTAACTGGGATACTCCAAGACAGCCAAGCATGTGGGTCTTCAGCTTCAAAATTACTTCAGTGATGACCTGCCGACTGTGTCCTCCATGAGCTGTGTGTTGCCACCCTCCCTGTCAGCCTGGGAAATACTTCCAAAAAACTATTATATTGGCTTATGGTTCAGTTAACAGAAGACCCTTCCACAAATGTAATTGTTTAAATTTATCTTTCTGATTGCCAGCTCTTACAACTATAATTCTTGTATTACAATACCTTCAAGAAAGGTAAAACATTGAAGCAGTACTAAAATATGGGGGGGGAAAAAAACACTTCCTTTTTGCATGGACACACCGCTTCACCTAATCTGGTTGTCCATCATTATTAATCTATTTTTTACCTAATGCATATTAATTTATACATTTGTTTCAGGCTGTATCAAAAGGAAAAAGGAATGGCAGTTTAAACAATCAAGCAATCAATTTAGACAGTGTGTCTTTACTGGTATTTATTTAATGTTTAAAATGTTATAAAAAGGTAATGTAGATTTTATGAAATAGGAAGAAAAAAATAGCCAGTCTAACATAAGTATATTCATAAATTGCAAAATATATGTCCAAATGATGTACTGAGGAGAGATCTAATGCAAATTTTCAGTAAAAGCAATGATCCACCCTGAATAAGTGTGAATAAGGGTGAATAAGCTGTACTTTAGAGTCTAGACAAATTGTAAATCTAAATTCATCCAGGCATAATGAATTCCTATTCCACCTATCTTTTGGGAACTTTATGTGGTGGTAACTAATTCCTACTCATCTTTTTACCTGGTGATTCTGGTCACTGCAGTACCAATAGACTCTTACTTTGTAAAAAGATAACACCTGTCTGCACCAAATAGCAAGGTGCAGAGATCATAACTAGTTAGGCAGACATGACATTAATTACTGGGAAGTTAAACCCCCTATTTTTTGCCCTGCTATCACATTAAAAATGGTAATTGCTCATTTTAGCAGTCTTCCATAGCCTATCCGCTCTGTTGCAGGTATGTTACATTAGCTGGGCTTGGTCTTCTAAAAAGTTAATAATCTTCTAAATCTCTTTTCAACAAGACTGACATTAGGACCTGTGTAACAGGGGGGTTTAATACCTGGTTAATTTAGTTCCCCTAAAAGTGTTAAGCCAGTGTAAGTCTTTTATGCTTTGAATGCTTATTATTTCTTTTTTTTAAAGATTGCTTCAGCAGAGCTGAGAAGGGAATTCAGATTTCCTGAGCTTGAGGGCCATGGATATCACCCCAAGGCCACCTCTCCTTTCTTATCTTCTGGCTTTGAAGTACAAAGACTCACGCACACAGACAGGGAGGTTTTGAATGCCGGCAGAGCTAAAAGATTTAATGCAGGTAGAAACAACCCAAAGTCTGCTCTTGTGACAAGCTGGGGAGGAAATCTTGAGATACTCCAAGCAATGACCTAGCAGACCATGACATGCTTCCCTAGCCATCTCTGTCCCAGGCTTTTACATGTAGTGTAAATCACTGCGTAATCTCAATGCTTACGAAATATTTCTGGGACAGGGAGCTACAGTCTGCATTTTGTAAATAGTGAAGTGAAGCAGAGAGAAGATAAACAGTTTTCCCAGAGTTTAACAGAGTCTGTATTTTAACTGGATAAGAGAGACAATATCATCTGTGCAAATCTTCTCCCACTGGATACACAACTGAGTGAAATTTCTCACCCTCCCCTACTAAAACCCAGCCATAAGCTACTTAGCAATTATAGGCACAAACCACGGTTTTAATTTCATTCCCTTGGCTAATTTGCAAGTGAAAATATCACAAAATAGGTGGTTTGGGGATTGTTTGATATGTACATGATTCCCCTAATGCTTGCATTACAAAACTTCCCAAGGTTCAATGAACATTTTGCTGCTTTTCTTAGCCAGCTGGCTAATTTGAGACATTTTACATAATCTGCCCTTTTCAGCAAATGCCAGTGAGTGAAGTTTTCGCCTCCTTATTATATCTGCTTCATGTGATTTTTGCTGGAAAGCTGTACTAACAAGGAATTTATATTATACTGTCCATGCTGTCTCTCTTTGCTATATCTGATATTTGGCACGCTCCGTCTTGCTGCCTGCATGAAGGCAGGGTTCTCAAAACCTTTCAAAGGTGCCAAGGGAAAGCTTTTAAAATGCATTTGCCCCTGTTATAGAGAAAGATCAAGCAGCATAGAATGCTTTTCAGCTGCTAAGTCAGGCGCTGAGCCTTTTATCAGTTCAAGACTTCATGAAAAAACATACTCAAAAGCTTCTTGTTGCTGTTTTAAATCTAAGCTCTAGTCATGTTTCCTTATTATCTACATCCAGGTTCTACTCTATAACAAATGTTAACCAGTCAATAGAAAGTATACTTTCTTCTGGCTGGAAAAGGTGATTTAGTAGGCTTTCTTATTCTTCCACCTGTTCAATTCCCTGAAATGCATGAAAATATGATCCTTCACAGCACGTATTCTCTGTGACTTTTGCACTCTGCTTTTTGCCAGTGTTTTCCTGGACAGTGGGAACGATCTCTCTCTCAGATGGCTGCTGTGCCAGTTTCATTACCTGTTCTCAGCTAATAACTGTAGCATTCGACAAAGCCGCACCTATTATTCAGGTATGCCTATCTCCCAAGAGTAAAAACGTAGTATTATTCTCACTTTTCTGCATATTTTTAGGTCCAGATATTCTCTGCTAACGAGAAAAAAAAAATTAAAACTGCAAATAAACATATTTTACAAATTAAAAAAAAGCTTTACAAATAAAAAGAAAAAAAAAGTAGATGTAGAACATCTATATTTCTTCTTAGAAATTTTACATAGTCCTTGAGGGTATTTGCCCTTAACAGGATGCTCCCTGACAAATGCAGACAAATGGAATCACGGTAAAATAAAACCACTCTCATGCAGATATGTGGTACGCATGAGGAAGTCCAAAGCTGTATGAATGAGTCTTTGACTCTGAAATGAGTTTTCGACTCCGGGTTAAATTTTTTTGTGAAGGATCTTAATCTGCTAAGCCAATTCCCATAGTGTTCTAAGAAGCACGGGATTCATTTTGCTAGGATTAGGTAGACTACATGAATTGTATTTGTTCAAGATCATATTGGTTTCACAGTCTTTGCCACTGATTTTAAGAAACCTGAGGAACTTAAAATGTTATACTTATTTCTTCTGTACACTTTACCTATTTATTTAGCAGTATTTCTGCAACCTTCTGCTTTGAATTTATAGTATGTAACTACTTTTGACAAATTAGAGAAATATGGGAAATTAGGGAAATAAAGACAGCCTTCTCTTCTTATGACAAGAGATAACCTGTTCTTATCTTTAATCTATCTTTTTAATATCTTTATCAATAATCTGGATGAGGGGATCGGATGCACCCTCAGTAAGTTCACAGATGACACTAAAAGCTAGGTGGGTGTGTTGATCTGCTTGAGGGTAGGATGGCTCTGCAGAGGGATCTGGACAGGCTGGACTGATGGGCTGAGGCCAATGGTATGAGGTTCAACAAGGCCAAGTGCCGGGTCCTGCACTTGGGTCACAACAACCCCATGCAGTGCTACAGGATTGGAGTGGAGTGGCTCGAAAGCTGCTTGCAGAAAAGGACCTGGGGGTGTTGGTGGACAGCCGGCTGAATATGAGCCAGCAGTGTGCCCAGGTGGCCAAGAAGGCCAACGGCATCCTAGTCTGTATCAGGCATAGAGTGGTGAGCAGAACTAGGGAAGTGATTATCCCCTTGTACTCTGCACTGGTGAGGCCCCACCTCGAGTACTGTGTTCAGTTTTGGGCCCCTCACTACAAGAAGGACATTGAGGTGCTGGAGCGTGTCCAGAGAAGGGCTACAAAGCTGGTGAGGGGTCTGGAGAACAAGTCTTATGAGGAACAACTGAGGGAACTGGGGTTGTTTAGCCTGGAGAAGAGGAGGCTGAGGGGAGACCTTATCACCCTCTACAACTACCTGAAAGGAGGTTGTAGAGAGGTGGGGGCTGATCTCTTCTCCATGGCGAAAAGTGACAGGACAAGAGGAAATGGATTCAGGTTATGTCAGATGAGGTTTAGACTGGATATTAGGAAAAATTTTTTCACTAAAAGGGTTATTAGACATTGGAATAGGCTACCAGGGAGGTGGTGGATTCACCATCCCTGGAGGTGTTTAAAAAAACAGTAGATGTGCTGCTTAGGGACATGGTTTAGAGGTGGTTGTCACGGTAGGTTGATGGTTGGACTTGATGATCTTAAAGGTCCCTTCCAACCTTAGCGATTCTATGATTCCATGATTCTATGATTCTATGATATTGCTGCTTCTACTGTGTTGTCTGATAAGAACGGTACACCTGGGAAACCTGTTTCTCTGTCTTTGTTGTGTTCTAGTACCAAGAGTCTTCAACACAGGATGGCTACTGGATGCTTTAGGGTGGCCTTGGGATTAGGAATCCAATTCCATGCTTCCATGTTGTGCTGGCTTAAATCTAATGATTCTGGGGAGTTTATGCCTGATTTACAGAAACATAAGTGAGATCAGAGCTAAAAATATATCTGCAGAATTATTTAGGCATTTACTCTTAAGGGATATATTCCTCTGTTTATATGAATTAGGTGCCTATGTGAATGCTCTTAGGACTGGAGAGAACAGATCCAAAAGAGGATTCCTAAGTGTAGGCATTTCATGGCTCCATATAATCACACAGACAATACTGCTCATGAAAAGTACTTCAGACACCTTTGCAAAAAAAGCATCCAAGCTCTTAAGACAGCAAAGAAATGTGGTTCTGCATACAGACTGTATATTTAAATGGCTTGAAGTAAGCAAGTTTAAATAGTTAATATCTGAATTAATTTAATTATTGATTTTTTTAAAAAAGTAGTTGTATATTGGCTAATGAAAACCTAGAAACCTTTTTAAAATCTTGGTGTTTATCATCCTGGAAGATGTTCATAAATGATCATAAACTGGGATACATGTTGCCTAGCATACACTTGTACAACATTGATCAGATTTCAGACTTCAATTGATTTCTTTCCTCACACTTTCTGGAAAATCTGAAGTTGTTTAAGAATTCCACCTGGATTGGAGGGAGGCAAAGTTTGCAAGGAGAGATAATATATTCATTAGACTAGCTGATAACGGTGGAAAAAATGCACAAGCTTCCAAGCACACAAGGCCTTCAGTGAGACTCCTTCAGAAGAATGAGCTTTGAGATGATTCCTGAAAGAGCCCTCAGCTGCATGGCCTTCTGCTGCAAGGAATTATCATGTCAATGGCCAGCATCATGCCTGGTCATTGAACAAGCATCCAGGGTGATGGGCGTGGGCTTGAGTCAGCATTTGGGGCTGATACACAAATGGCACAAGAACCAGGTGTTTTTGGAGGAGGAGTGGTAAAAGCTGAGGAAGAGGGGAACAAGGAGGGGTGTGATGCTGTGACACAGACATCCAAAGGAGAAAGAGCCATAGGAGAGTCACTGTCAGGAAGAACTGGCCAAGGGAAAAGGCCTGTCTGGAGCTACCTGGGTAATGGGCAAGTCCTAAACTATTAAGGTGATGACCAAATTCATGTGTCTGAGGAGCAAGGCTACTAACATCTTATCATGATGTAGCGTCTCGAAGTTTATGAGGTAGATGAAATACAAAATAAGTGTGGTGGGTTTTTTTCCTGTGAGAGGTAAAAAACTCCAGCGGTACAATGGAGTTTGGCATTGGATGAGATAAGATCCTGTTACGCTGCTCCTACCTGGGAGCAGGCTGTGATAGCATCTTAACACTTGTTTTTCCTTTCCATGCAGCTGAGAAAAGCAATACTGACTTACTGTGTACTCGCTCCTTGTAAACAGAATCATAATCCACACCATGATTGCTACATGATGTCTTTATAACCTCTTCGCAAAAACAATAAACGGCCTCTCCTTGGGCCCTTCTCTGCCCCAGGAACAGTCCAGTTTAAAAACCACTAGCTTAGTAATACCCTCCTAAATGACAATAAATGGGAGACATATGCTGCGAATAACTGCTGATGGCCAGAAAGCAAATAAAAAGGGAATTAATTCTCTTTTTCAGTCATAGAATCACAGGATGGCTGAGGCTGGAAGGGACCTCTGAAGATCATCTGGTCTAACGCCCCCTGCTCAAGCAGGGCTACCTAGAGCCAGTTGCCTTGAACCATGTCCAGATGGCTTTTCAATATTTCCAAGGATGGAGCCTCCATGATCTCTCTGGGCTACCTGTGCCAATGTTTGGCCAACTTCACAGTAAAAAAGTGTTGCCTAATGCTCAGAGGGAACTTCCTGTATTTTACTTTGTGCCCATTGTCTAGTCCTGTCACTGGGCACCACTGAAAAGAGCCTGGCTCTGTCCTTTTTGCACCCTCCCTTGAGATATCTATATACATGGATGAGGTCCCTCCCAAGCCTTCTCTTCTCCTGGCTAAACAGTCACAGTTCTCTCAGCCTTTCCTCACAGGAGAGATGCCCCAGTCACTTAATCATCTCTGTGGCCCATTGTTGGACTCTATCCAGCATGTCCATGTCTCTCTTGTACTGAGGAGCCCAGAACTGGACACTACTCCAGGTGCAGCCTCACCAGTGCTAAGCAGAGGTGAAGGATCACCTCCCTTGGCCTGCTAGCAATACTTTGTCTAATGCAACCCAGAATACCATTTGCCTTCTTTGCGGCAAGGGCATGTTGTTGGCTCGTGTTCAAGTTGGCGTCCACCATGACCCCCATGTCCTTTTCCGCCAAGATGCTTTCCAGCTGGTTGGCCCCCAGCTTATATCAGTGCATGGGGTTGTTCTTCTTCAGGTGCAGGACTTTGCACTTCTTGTAGAAATTCATGAAGTTGCTGCCAGCTCATTTCCCCAGGTCACTCTGGATGGTAGCATGACCTTCTGGCATATCAGACATGCCTCCCAGTTTTGTGTCATCAGTAAACTTGCTGATGGTACACTGTGACCCATCATCCAGATCATTAATGGAGATGTTAAGCAGGACTGGACCCAGTATTGACCCCTGGGGTACAACACTAGTTACTGGCCTCCAACTAGACCTCGTGCCGTTGATGACCACCCTCTGGGCCTGGCCATTCATCCAGTTTTCAATTCACCTTAATCACTGTAGATAAGGAAAAGTTAGCTTAAGAGAGCATGCAATGGCACAAGTTTGGCTGTGTTGAAAGCAGTAAGTAAGGTTCTTCACACCCTCAACCTGCAGCCTTGTTAAGCCGGTCATAGGGCTGTCCGAACAGCCTAAGCGACAACACCAACACAATAACTATGCCAGCACCAGACAGGATGGCTTTTTCTGCTCTTTACTATGATTGCTTCATTTCTTTTTTTCCCTGCTCAACATCTGCTCCAAGTATTCACCTCAGGTAGTGAATCAGTGAAGAAGAGTCAAGAATTGAGGAACTCATACTTAAGCCTCAAGGAAGCCACAAGCCCTTTTCTTTACTATCTAGGGTGGAGAGCACAAAAGGCATTCAGTTTCCACCGTGTGTTCTCAGTACCCAACTCACATTTATTGGAACATGGAGATATTTCTACAAGGTTTAGAAACACTTCACTTGTACAGTTTAGAGTCATTTGACACAGCCTCGTTTCCCTGAAGCAGCTTTCTTCTTAGACTTGTTTTCTAAAATCAACCTGATGTCTTTTTTTTTTCCATTCTCAGGTACAGAGAGTAGCACTCTGTAAGAAGGGGACACTTACTCAGTATTTTGTGTATCGATTGTGTGAAAAAGTTCATGCAGTTCTTCTTCACTCAGAACTCCATCAGCAAAGTAAGCTTTGAATTCATCAAAGGACAGTTTTCCATCATCTGAAACAATGAAGAAATGGAAAGTGTCTTAGTTTCATTTATGGTTTTGCTGGTTTATTTCATGCAGTAGAGGAGGAAGTTATTAAAAAACGCTAGCTCTTTAGATTAAGTGTAAAAACTTTACATATTTGATCAAAACACATAAAGAACATGATTTTAAACGCATCAGCTGTTGTATCAGAGTTCTCAGTTTGCCTGGTAACTCTGGTATTCTTCCTCCTTCTCATCTTTCAAGCAGAGATAGCTGGTTTTGGTAAGTCTCTATTGATAAACACATCAATACAATCCCATCTTTGCCCTGATCCCATTCACTGCGGCTTCTCCCTGTCATGCCCCCATGCTTCCCTTATTTGCTCCCTGCCAGTGTCCCCACCTCTGCATAGAAGACCAGTGACCTCCTAAGACTGAGGGGGACAGAGAAAATCCAGGGAAATGAAAACATTTGTTGAAAGAACACATTAGTTCAATGAAAATTTCTTCAGCTCTCTAGAGTTATTTATTTCCCTCTCCTTTTCCCCCTCTTTCTTTCCTCTGCTCTCTGCCTCCCACGCGGGAGACTGAGACTCAAGTGAACAATTCAGTAGCAATAGGGATCTGGCCCTGGCTCTACTCTCTAGCTAAGGACACTAATCAATACACCGATTTCCAGCATTTTGATTCTCTTTCCTCATAAAATACATCTTTCTCAAAAAGCTCTATGCTTGCTGTGGACTTAACAAAATAAATAAAAGTTTTCCTTTCATGTGATAGGAAGCCAGCTTTGTGTCCTCTTCCACTGGGAAGAATTTCAGCTCATTTTCTTGGTCAGCATAGAAAATAAATTTCTATTTGCCGGCATGTAATTTGGCTGGATATTACACAAAAATTTAGGAATGAGAAAAAAGGTTTTGGACATATATCAGAGTTCATTCAAAATCCTCAGATGGATTTTCAGATGGAGTTTGGATTGGCCATGTAATATACAGTGAAGCCCAACTATGAAGAAGTTGACTTTATCTTTTAAGTATCTGCTGTTCTCATTTGTTTGGGACAAAACCGGTCATCACCACATGGGTCCTGATCATCGTCTATAACATGCTCATGTAGTTAGGAAGTGTCTACAGGACTAACAGGCCTCAGGGGGAGGGGCAGTACCATATGATAACATTTAGAAGAACAGTAATGGGTTATACATTAATTCAAGAGGATTAAGTCCTTCTTACAATCTCTACTACACTATTTAGTGGAGACTGTTTCACCTGTTTCTTAGTTTAACTTTAATTATAGCGAGCCCTTGACTACATGAGGCAAAATGCTTGCGCTGAGATGTGTTAAGCAAAGATTAATTCATCTGTTATTTTCAGGATGCTACCACTTAAGACTGAAGCCTTACCCTCCTTTTGTCAGATCAAATTCTGCACAACCATCAATGCTTTCTAAAGGGTATTCCAATAAATACTACGGCATTTAATTGAAGAAGGGATCCTATTTGTATCTCACCTCATCTATGCATGTCTGAAAATCCCAGAGAAGGTGCTGTCCCGCAGATATCCCATGCTTTGCTTTTTTTTTTTTTTTCATAAGTGACATCAGAAATTGAGAAAATGTACTGCAATTTGGACAGCCTGTCCCACCCACGGAGGGGCAGAGTTAGGTTATCATCTGTTTTTGAAAGCAGGACCCTGGGATGCGAGGAGCATTAGACTCTTAACTCTGGCCTCTAATCATATCGCAATGACTATTTAAACAACATATGACAGTCAGCACAACTAATATGTTCCTGTGTTTATGATTCAAGACTGAGAAGAAGGAATCAATTAATAAAAGAAATGTAAGATAGTTCTGTTTGCTGAAATGAATGAGAGCCTGGATGGGGCTTTGAAGGACATTGCATAGAAGGTGATGCAAGAAACCAACTAATGCTTGTCAGCAGGATGTTAGAAGAGTAACAGACAGACGTTTGTAAATGGAAAGCTGACCCCACAGAAGTCCACGAGATTTCATCAGGGATCCCTCAACAACAGCTGACATTTGATTCTGTCCTGAAGAACAAGTGTCCTCTTTTCTTTACTGTACAGGCATGACTTCAGAAGAAGTGTGTGGGTCAGGATGAGGCAAAGCCGTAGCTCCATTAATATAGTTATGGCAATTTGTTCCTCATTGACTAGTGTATATGAGTGAGTTTTAAATGCAAGATTGATAATCAGCAAGCAAACGCCGAAGAAAAAAAATCCACCTGTTGCTTTAACTTAGAAGTTGAAATGTTTAAACAGCAGTTAAGTAATAATTTATCTAAACTGATTGACCCTTTGCATGAAGGATAGATAATATTTTCAGAGCCTAACCCTTCATAACTCTGTTTTGGTTAGCACTAAGTAAGTTCTCATCCCTCTCCCTCTTCCTTCAGTAACGTACTGAATGACTCACAGGGCAATAAACAACTGTGGAGGATAAGACTACAATGCCCTAAGCACTAGATAAATCTACAATATATTGTGGCCTAATTTTATAGTGATGAAGAAACTATTATAAAGATAGTATCTGAATCCTGTAACTACATGCTGTACTACAGCATAGAGATTTGAAAAATAGAGCTGAGGCATTTCCTCAGTCTTTTACTTGTTCTTATTTCATAATTTCTTTGACTTGAACATGGCTTCAAATATGTAATCTTCAAGATGTTTCAAAATTGGACAAATTGAATGTCTGCTTCAACAAAAACATTTTGAAATGTGCAATATGAGAACGCAGATTGTAGCTGGGGATAATCATCATTATGATCAAAATAAAATGTCAGGATCTGCAAGAGCTAAAAACCAAGATGGCACAATACTTTGTCGAAGGTATGCAATTTTCTTTGACAGAACTGCCATGATTACCTAATTGATAATCTAAAAACATCTGCCATTTGGCACTGGTTACAGAGAAGGAATATCAAATATTGACTGTGTTTAAATGAGCTTCTTTTCACAGCTATGCTTCCTTTGGCTTATACGGATACAATTGATTGTTTAATCAAACTGCCTGTGCAGCTTTAGCCTTTGCTGGGAAGCGTGATTTGCATGCAAGTTATACACATACTCAAGAATCTGGTGATTTTTGGCAATTTTTCTGAGATAAACATATTATGAGTTTACTTACAGAACAGTCTGGGTATGACACAAAATCTGAATCATCTGTCTGTTTATCTCCATTTTTCAGGATCATTGGTTTCACACCAATTCAGAAAATCAATGATCTGTCAACAGCCAGATCGGGAACTTTAGCTATTTTCTTTAAATTTTACCATTCAAGAGCAGACATTGCCTTTTGCTTCATTGCTATTTATTCTCAAAAACATTTGGAATGTTATTGACATTGACTGACACATGGCTGAGCTTGTTGCTGGCAAAAGCCAAGGAGATTTGAACCTATGCAGTTACTTACAGACTTCACAGAGTTACGTTTACTGAAAAAAGCTCTGATTCTTCAGTGCATCTCTCTGACTTTGTATGAGTGTAACTGCTTTGCTAGTTACCCCTGCCACCCCTGCACTTCCTCAGTGCTCAGACGAAGCTCAGACCCAACCTCTAACAAGTGCTCCTTGTGCTGTTTAATTGAAGACACATTTGCCTAGCCAGGTTTTTTTTTCAAGTGTCAAGAATGGCTTTTATTTTAAAGGCTGCATTACATATCCTCAGCACTGCCTCCCTGGGGCACACCTCGCTGCCCTCAGAGCGCCCAGATAAATACTGTCTGATTTAAGTGCTTCAGAGCAGCTGAGCAGAAACCTTTATTACAGATGTTTCAATCCTTGTCACTGGCAAAGCGACAGGGGATGGATGATTCATGAAAGACAAAATTCTCTGAAGCCACGCATCCCTCAGACAAATCAATCTTCAGCAGCGTTTGCCTTGGCAATGTTATCTCAAAGCAGCTGTTTTGCAAGCCTTGCTTGCTTTTGTCTATCTTCTCCGATGTCTTTCAAAAGCAGGGTTTCTTCAAAAACAGGCAAAGTTGCCCATCCTCCTTGAAGCCAAAACACCCCTGGCTGGCAGACAAAAATATAAATAATAAAATGAATCTCCGTTTAGAAATACATTTACACGGTGTTTTTATTTCTATAAAGATGAAATGACTACTTTTAATTGGGTTACAATTGCATTCTTACATTCATTTCAGTCTCAAATTCACCTCTCTATTGAATAGATGTTTTTATGGGTAAAATGGGCCCAAGTGATATTCCCCAGCTAGTCCCCTCCAGAAACACTAGTAATCTCCAGGACGCATTTTGGAGAGCTTATGGCTTCAATAGACAACAGCATATCTGACCAAGGAAAGCCACATACATACTCTCTTTTTGAGCTGAAAGATGGCTTCAGTGAGTGAAAAGATATCAAGCAAATTATGAACAAGAGCACGTATATATTTGGAATCTATGTGCCCAAAGATGATGGCAAATGGTGAGTCTGCAGCCAGTGAAGGAAGTTACAGTGATGCAGAGGAGCAGGATGTCTCACAGAGATGCCAGCAAATGCTGGAGGGCAACAAAACAGCTTCCACTCCAATCTATTTCAGGCAGTCTTTCCATAGCAGGAGCCACATCAGATGGAACTGGTATGGCTGAATGGCAGCCCTAGGGCTTATGGCAATGGGAAGAGCCACATGGAAGAGCTTATGGCAATCGGAAGGAAAAACCCCACTGGGCTAAAGCGTATCCTGGGATTCACCTTGGTGTGCTCTATGAGCACAATCCTCTACCTTTGTAGGGCAAAATTAGCAAAGGGAGAAGAGGTAACAAGTGAAAACAACAAATAGAAAAATGTCCTGTGTCAGAAAGTATTTATTCCCCAGGAAGGTACAAGTTGCACTAGGAAATGACAGCGATCAAAACGAAGCAGCCAATTCTGCCATGGGAAAAGCAAGGGCCAAAACCCCAGCCCCATCCAGGCCCTCACAGTTCTCAATGGGAGCTGCCTTCCTAAATCTCTCCTGGGAATAGTGATGGCCCTTTATGGCTTTTTGAAATCTGGCTGCCTCTGGAGAACTTAAAGCCTTAGAGTGCCACGGTCCCCGGCATGGCTGAAGGAAACACAGAGGGAAGGCAGCGTAAACGTGGGTCCTCCTCCCAGCTGACCTGCTCCCGGGGACCTGCTGCGTGACTTACCTTTTTGGAAGGAACTGATCGTCCATACCTGGACTTGGATCAAAGCACTTGAGTGCTTAAAGATATTCCCCTATACACAGAGAAAACAAGGTAGTGGAGGGAAACAAATGCAACAGACACAGATGGACTGAACCAGATGCAAAAAGTTGAAAAACACCTGATTTATTGGCATATGGCACATAGGCTGGAATCAGACCGAGAAAGAGTTGCCAAAAAGAAAAATTTCCGTGTGCCAAAAAAAGTATGCTGATAATATGCCCTAGGACCCAGGCATAAGGAGTTGCAGAAGAAAAAGCACAGACATAGGCTGAAGCTTTAAAGATTCTGGGCAAATGCACTAAGCTTTCACTGACTCTGATCTGTATCGAGTATCGATATAACCAGAAATAATGATTCTGAGCCATTATTTCAGCTGTTATGCTGGAAAAGCTTAGCACATGTAAGTAATCAAGTGGTTGTAAGGGGTCTAGGCTAACAGGGAGAGGGTTTAGATTTAAAAGTAGTCATTTCATCTTTATAGAAATAATAACATTTGGAATCTGGAGCAGAGAGTCTACCCTGCAGCACCTGAAGGACCCAGGGAGGTGGGATGGGGAATCCCACCCCAGGCAGAGCCTGGGCTCCGAAACAGGAGCCAGGGTGGTGTCTGCAGGGGATCCAGATGGTCAGGAAGCAAACAGCAGCGTGGCGAGAGTCCCTGAAGGCTGTGCTACAGGGGTTTTGCCTTACTAATCCATTTCATCAGTGCTGATTGAGTAATCTGGGAGCTCAAATCAATGATGCTGCAGTTCAGAGAATTTCTGTGCTCTGGCTCCCGTTGAGAATATATGTTCTGTAAAGTCATCCAGTAAATGTATAGCTCAAAGGTGGCTGCTATGGGCTGCTCAAACCTGGCCCTTCTGGGTGGTTATCATGGCACATAGAGGTTCCCCAAGGGATTCCTGCACCTAGCTGTTTTTCTCAAGGAAAGGCACACAAAAGATGGGTCACCCTGACACGCTGTGACATATCTGGCCAGTCCATGTGTGTGGAGGGGAGAGCCCATGCACTGCTGCAGCCGCCAGCGAGCAGTGCTGCTGGGGGCTGTGGGCTAGCTGAAGACCTCATGAGATGTCAGGATGTTGTGGCCCCAGGTTAGGAGATGCTGGCCTAGGAAAAAACGCTGAAATCAGGCACTTGGCATGACTTGCTTTGGTGTAACTAAAATTTTCCTTGGAAAAAAGTTTAATCCCCTAAATGGCAATCTCCAGAGAGCCTCCAGGCAAACCCTGACAGTGCACTTTAGGGTGATTTAAGAGGTCCTCTTCCTGAGGTGCTTCCCCTGCCTCTTGCAGGCACATTCACTCACTCCTCTGGGATGGCATAAATTAGCACTCTGGGCTACAAGCTAGAGCCACTGAGAAGTCACCGTCTGAGTACTGGTGTAGTGAGGCAGCTATCATCCCACCAGAGCTCACCTGGAGACACATGAGCAGATGCAGTAGGTAGAGAACTCACCTACAAAGTCAGTATTTGTCCTGCAATGGCACTGTCAATAAATGATGAATATGAAAAGATCTGTTTTGATCTTTGCAAAACTGACTCCAGAGTGAGTGTTCTGAGATTCCCACTTGATCATCGTACAGGGGCAGCTCGGAGGTTTTTTGGTTATTCTGTGGAAATCTTGTTGGGCGACTCAAATGTGTACGCTCTGGGAATCAATCCCTTTGGCCACTGACACCAGTGGAAGTGATAGGATGCTACTGCTGCACTTGCCTTATTTTAAAGAACCCTTTATTTACGACCCACATTTTTTTGTCGGGCTAACGTTTGCATGGTTTCAGAACTGGACTGAAATCCCCAGATCACTGCAATCAACAATAATTTTTCTACTGCATGTATTATCATGCTATTTTATACAGTTTTAGAATTCTGCATTTAAAAGTGATGCTCCTGCTCTGTATCATGGACATCAGGGAATGCTGAATGAAGACATACAACAGAATGAGAAGATTAGTCTCATCTGACTGTACTTTTCATTTTACAGATTCTAGTTCAATGACATTATAAAAGATACATTTTTAGGAGAGAAAAAAGTGAGCGCCTGTCTGAAAAGTCAGAGAAAAAATGAAACCAGACATAAATACGCTGGTTCTGGCATTAATAACATTTTGTTGCTGGTTTGTGCTGGGTGTTTGATATTCAGGTTTGACCATCTCTGGAGCGCTACTCTTTTTTTGTTTAGTCAATTTTTTATTTCTCTCTCATTTAGTTGCAGTCATTCTTGACTGCCTGCAGCACACAGTTTACTGTGTTCCTTATGGTTAAGATTTTTTTTTTTTGGGGGGGGGGGGTGAGGGGAAATCTCTGCTTCTATAGCAGATATTTCCTATGATGTTTTCAAATATCTTCTTTTAGGATCTTACAGAATGTTTGAGATATAGCTTATACTCAGTGCATTTTCATAACAGCTGAGTTGAATTTGCAAATCAGGGGGGGGGCGGTGAGGGGAAATCTCTGCTTCTATAGCAGATATTTCCTATGATGTTTTCAAATATCTTCTTTTAGGATCTTACAGAATGTTTGAGATATAGCTTATACTCAGTGCATTTTCATAACAGCTGAGTTGAATTTGCAAATCAATGACAGCATCTATATACAAACCATCTTTTATAAACCCATCATATCAGACCTGCCCATTTTAGGGCTCCTGCTTGGAGCTGATCCGAGAGTTTGGGGGCAGGAGCTGTAAGTTTGGAACAAATTCATCATCAAATACCATAATCAAACTTGCGGAGGAGAGAGACAGCTGAGAGGTCCTCCCTTTGGAGGACACAGCTGGTGGTCACTCCCTCCTCCCTCCACGTTTGACTGGGTGGCTGTTTTCACACTGCAAAGTGCTAAGGGGAGTTTTAAATGGCAGGGCATGCCATGTTCCCAGAGTAGGAGGGGAGGCCCATGCTCCAGAACAGGAGGGTGGCTGTTGTGCTGGTGCATACACTCAACAGCCCACAGCCAAGCCACTGGGCTCAGAGTCATTTTTTTCCCACTGTCATAAGAGAATAGATCTGCAGCAGCCAGGCTCCCCCCAAGAAAAAGCTGGAGATGATAAAGTAGGTAGACTCTGATAAAAGGGAAGAGCAACCCTCTTCTTCCCCAGGAGGATGGGAAGAGAAACGATCCCCACCTTGATGCAGGCAAAGGCAGGGCACTGCTCTCCAGTTATTTTGTGGTACTCCTTGGCTCTGCTCAGTGTTGAACCATCAGTGTTGAAGGACCTTCCCTCAGCTGAAGGAAAACTGTTACTCTTGCAAGATTGAGAATTGCATTCTCAGTAGATTATTACCCTTTTTCTTCCCCATTTTGACAGTCAGAATGCTTGTGATTGGATTTCTGCAACATAGCCTATATTTGAATTTCTATTCCTGTGCTAACAGGAAAGAATTATGGCATGAAGCTAAACTAATAGGGCACGTGTCAAACTGCATGGTCAGGAGAGGTCCCTGGGTGACCTTTACCAACAATGGATATAATTTCATTTGATTGCAAATCACTGCAAGGCTAATGGGGTGCCCCATGTCCCTTATCAGAAGACAAGACAAACACCTCATGCAGACAAGCACATATAGGTGCTGCAGTCACACGTGTGTGGGGCAACCACTGTTGCCTGTGGGATGAGAGAGGTAAAAATTTTTTTTGATTAGGAAAGACTGCATTTGGCAGTTCCAGTTTCCCATATTTCTTTACACCCTCCCTTGCAGGTTAGGGACACGATTTTTTGAGAGAAATTTAATGATTTTGATTTTGTTTTAAATAGCAAAAGGAATGAAATAAACGAAGAACTTTCCATTTAGCTGGAATTCTTCCAAATCTGTTCTATGTGAAGTCCACACACTTTCCTTGGAACGCATGGAGTTTTGTAAAGTAAACCTGACAAAAATTTCATTCTGACAGGCAAACCTGAAACTTTTCCTTTCCAAAAAGGTCAATGTGCAACATCTCACCTTTATGAAATTGCTTTTTTCCCCTCAGGATTTTCTATTGCTTTTGTAAATATTATGAACTATGTATTTCTTAGAAATGTGATATTCCTTCCCTATGCCTTGTTCTCTCTCAAGAAAATCACATGGCCTTTTCAGTTGCGGGAGGAGTGTGGGTCTGCTCCATACAGAGCAGAGGTGCTCAGCCACGAAATAAAAACTATAGATAGAGCTTATGAAGCTGATCCTCTCATGGAAGCTGTGCCCAGCTGATATTTCCAGAAATGGGAGGGTAACAGAATGATACACATACCTGGGCTGGCAAAGAAAGAAACCACCACCCTAAAAGAAACAACATTTGTACATTTGTACAGCTTCTTTCGAATAGGGGAATGACTGTTTGATAAAGGAGTTTCTCAATTAAACCTAGCTGCCATAAATCATTGCAATGTTTTTTGAGTAACGGCAATCCAGCAGGATCTCGTGGCTCCTTTGAGCTCTTATTTTATATTGTCTTTGCGAGAATAGTTGTCTTTCCATGTTGCAGAAGGCTAACCTGAAGTCCCACAGTCCCTAAATTCATAGTAAGACTGCTGTCTCCTATAATACTCCTATTTATCAGCTTGATCCACTTTTGGGGATTTACTTTTTTCTTGCTGTCAAGCAAGTACCTAGTAAGGTTTTTGATGATAAATTTTTTGGGGGTATTTTATTCTCACAAAGAGAATGAATACGGCAGCTCTGAGAAAGCCCTATTAAAAGTGTATGGGTGCACTTAACAGGGGCATGGCACAGACAGTAACACTATTTGTTACTGTAAACCTATACATTTGGTTTACAGTAAGGTGACACTGAAAGTGTAAGTATCCTCATCATTAACAAAAGCTAATAATCTGTGTTGACAACAGTGTAAACATGTTAGGTAAGCGTTCACACATCCCATAACCGTTCTGAGAAGCTACCTAACTTCCCAGCCTTAAAACAAATCTCCTCCCTATTAGTGTGGCACGAGGCTCTGCCGTGCTAGATCAGCAAAGTGGAAGTCCCACGGGCAACTGGCGGTTGAGCAAACCCAATTAAGCACGTAAGAGCTGAAGCCATTTGAAGTTCATGGACTTAAATTAATAGACCTAAAGTGACTGAACTGAGACATTTTCCTCCCAATAATATGTTGTAAAGCATCCATATATAGGTATGAATGCCGGTGACCAAAGCCTCTGGTGCTGATGTCGTTTCATATTGTTCTGGAACAAGCAAATTTGTCACTGATCGTGTGAGCTGTTTCCCCTATTTTAATAGTAATGTATAAGTAATAAGCTGTGGGGTAACCCCAGTGAGGACTGGAAGCCTTCCTGACCCACCCAAGTGCTGTGGATCCACCAGAGCTGAGACAGAACATGAGTTCAAAGTCCAGGGCCGGGACATGGAGCTGCAGGGGCTCTTTTTGACTCCATGTGGGTGACGACCGGTGCTCTGCACCATGCGCTGTGACTTTCATCAGTCTTCAGAGCAGACAGATAAACATCTATTCCAAACACCATGAGGAGGTCTGCGGGGGATGCCAGCAGAGCTTGGCTGTGGTTGGCATGTAGCTAAGCTGGAAAGACACTGCTGAAGGGGAAGATCTTTCTCCTCCCCATCCCAGCACTCACCTTGGGATTCAACTTGCCCCATCACTGCCCTTGCAAGGCACTGGCAAACTGACTGAGGGAGATAAGAAAAACAATTCCAAAAAACTATCACAGTGATGGATTTTGTGGCTCCTGAGCTCCCTGAAGGAGCCTGCCATGGTTTCGTGGGAAGTGCCAGTTGCCACACACAGGCTGGGGCAGAAATACGCAGGTGGAGGTGGACTGTGAGGTGGGATTGCCTTCTCAGCAACAGTAAACCGTTACTCAACAGGCTCAGCTATGCCATCAGACTGTATGGTAGCCCCTTGCTGTCCAACAGTTCTTCCTTGAAAGTTATTCTCCCTGATTTTCTCAATGGTATCCATTTGCCTTCAGATACCTGTTGTGGTTTGGAACTTACTGAACAGAAGATCGGTTCTGTTTTACCTCACACCAAAACAATACCTGATTGTATATTTTATCAAACCTGCATAACACCTGTTTTCTGAGGATTGACTGGGAATTGCTTGCCAGGGTTGAATCTGTCTGAGCTGTGGGTTTGACCCTGTTCCATGCCTCCAGGAAAAGACTGAAGTCTCTCCCATGCTTCTGCAAGAATTTGCATCTCCCTTCTTTCCGTACTTCAGTATTACAGTGCTAAATAATTGCAAGCTTGTGTTTTCTTCTTGTCCTGTAAGATCCAAATTTGGTTATCTGAGTTAAGTATGCATACTATTATGGTAACTGCGGAGCTACAGAAGCCCTTCATAGCCTCAAACATACTGAATCGCACACTCTGTGTGACACAGGGACATGGTAGCGGCTTCATTTCTCTGCTGGGGTATGTGGCACAAAAATGCAATTGGTTCAAAATTGTGCAGCAATTCTCAGATGGGAAAAGGAGTTAAAGTCAGGTTCAAGACCATGACTACGCATACCAGCAGAAAAAAAAATCCAGTGGTTACCCTTGTAGTCCTTACAGCAAGGCGCTTCCACTGCCGAGGCCAAACTGGAGCATCTGTGAAGCCTTACAGTACTATGCTCCAACTTATGGAATTTAAACAAGAGAAAAAATATATGTGGAAGGAAAAACAGTCAGTAGGCACAAGGGAAAAAACTTTCCATTAAGAACATAATAAAAAACTCATGACTGTTGTGTTATAAATATGTGAGTTGAAGTCTCTATTCTGCCTACCAACACACTGAACAAATATATAACTGCCAAATGCAAGTCTGACTGCTGGATATAGCCTACGGTGTTTTTAAGAAGTAATAAGCTGGAGCTACTAACAAGTATTTCAAACCTTCTTGTGAACACAATGTCACTAAGAAAACACCCACGTGCACCCAAAGTGCAAATCAAACACACATGCCAATTTGTGAAAGCACAAGATCTGCCCTTAAAGAACCCATAGGATGAATCAGTGCACAACAAAATACAGTGCATTGAACCCACAGAAAACACAAGATGACATGAGGGATGGCTGGTTTCCCTGTTAGGATGTTTAAAGCATGACTTAAAATGCTGAATCAATGATGGATTATTTTTTTTTCCAAAGGGAGGGGGAAAGACACATGATCAGTCTTACCATTCTTGTCTGCTCTTCTTAATATCTAAACAAAAAAAGAGAGAGAGCAGAATCACTTTTCTTTTTTTTTTTTTTTAATGGATTAATAGCACACAACGCTGTATTCAGTGGGCATTTATAGTTTGAGCTCTACATCATATTTTCACAAGGCTGCATAAAATTCGAAAGCCCTTAGTGTGTCTCCATCCTTCCCTCAGAGTATTGCTTTTTGTAACTCCTCCTGTGCTGTGTGCACTGAATAATAAGAACCAGCTTTATTTTCTCATTTGTGCATGGCTTATAAGGACGATGCTTAGGCACAAAACCTGATACCATATGGCTACCGTGATACTGGATTCTGAGTTGAGAGAAGTGGTTTAAAGAAGCAGAGTAAGGATGATAGCTGGGAGGGTGCGCTGAGCATCTGAGGTGGTGAGAAAGACTCGGGGTTTGTGTGGGTGGGGGAGCAAAGGGGTAAGTTAGGAGAGGAGCCGGGTGGCATGAAGGGATCAGACTGGATGTGGGAGGCAGTGAGATCAGCTGTGTGGGAACAAATTTGAGGATTGCTCTGATAGTGAGTAGAAACCAGACAGAGAAGGAAGGGCAGAGGGAAAGCATGGAGGTTTATAAGCTGGAAATGCAAGGGCAGTGCAGGGGTGCTGCTGCAGATCCTTCCCTGCAGTACTTCTGCCATCCCACCTGTACGTGACCCCAGCTAACCCTCCCAGTGTGCAGGGCTGCCTTCTCTCCCCACTGTATACACCACCGGCTGGAGGAGCTCTTTAAATACACAGGCTGGGGAGTCTGTGACTCCTCCTGCAAAGTGCGAGAAGAGGATGCCGAGGGGTGCATCCTGCGTGGAGAGGTGGCAGAGCCCTCCAGGCCCAGCGCTGCCATCGGCAGGAGGATACAGCACCAACACATCCAGGGCTGTATGTAGGTGCACTGACCCTGTCTCACTACCGGTGACACTCCGGCGTGCCCGCCTGTCCCTGCTGGAGTCCCACCACAGGTACCACCACATTAGTCCACGCTTTGAAGAAAGGATCAGGGATAGGGAGTGGAAGCGTTTCTTTGCTCCCTGCTTTCCAGATGAGGTGTGTTTGCTGTGGCATGGGTCACCATGTGACACTTCAGACATGTACAATTTCCATCTGTTGTCTCCCTGCTATGTTTCCAGAGGTAATTCCCATCGCTACTTCAGCCTGAACCACAATGGGAAGTCATCCAGGCAACGCTATAATAAGTTTAGGCAAGGGAAGAAAGCAAATCTTCCGACTATAGTTTCTATTGCTGCTATGAATATCACTAAAGGAAAGAGTTTCAAAATGGGCACATACATTTTTGATAGCTGATGGCACTGGAAACAGTCTCTGGTTTGATAAACTGCTTGTTCCTAGAGGTGCCATAACTGCTCTGCTCCTAGAGGTGAAACCAAATGAGAAACCCAAGGATCCAGGTGCCAAGCTCTGTTGGAGCATCTTCGTGACCATATTCTGCAGGGTGGGGTTGGCGGGCAACTAACAGAACTGTGACCCACATCCAGGACTTCACTTGATGGTGTCTAAGTTGAACTTTGCATTGGACCTAGTTTACAGCACATAAAGTATGAAATAAACCTAGTAAGATTACATCTTTCCTCCCTATATATCCAAATAAATCATACATTGCAACTCAGTTTTCAGTATGAGAATTGGACCGTTTAAAGGTTTTAAATTTTTACTCTTAAACTGGAAATTTTCTCCTAATGAGAACAAAATACTAAATGCAGAGCAAAGGGAAGATCGTTAAAAGCATTATTAGAATAAAATAAGAAATCTTTGTACAATCTTTAACAGGTAAAACACAATTCTAGATTCCTGGCAGGTTTGGCTGGATTTTTCGGGGAACTGTTGTTGGTCTTCCTCCTATCTCATTGGCAAGGGGCCTTGTTTCCTTTTTGGTGTCACCTGAAGGACAAGCCAGTCTGCTTGTCGAGGGACCCACCTCCATGCTGCCTGTTGGACTTAGTGCTGCTCTGGAGTTAGGAATGTTACCAGATGGCAAAACCAGTGCGCTGAAAGGTTTTGCAGGTTTTCAGCTGGAGGTGGTGAGATTTGTGAAATTTTAGGGAGGGCGAAGAAACACAGCGCTCTGAGATCTAATGGCTTTCTTCCCAGTTACACCTGGTGAAAGGGAACAGCGGGTGCCCCCAAGCAGATGGATACCAAAGGGGCCAGCACCGAAATCCCGCTGCTCCCCTCGCAGGTGACTGGGCTGAGCTGCACATCTGATGGGAAAGAGCAAGGTGTGCTTCAGCCAGGGGATGAACGTTCCCAGCGTGGACCCAAGCAATATTAACCCATGACCAATGACTTGTGCCACAAGTAAGAAGGGCTCGTCCAGAGCCACAGGGGTGTTACAGCCACACCAGGTGACGCAGCCCACACCTTGGGCAAGACTTCTATGAGAGCAAAAGCGTTGGCTGCTCGGGCCTGGCTTATGGACATATAGGGCTAGGACAGCTGCGGGAGCGGAGTTTCAATCAACTAAAAGCGCCCCATAAATATGGGTGAAGGGTGGCAAAAGTTTCTGCATAAATAATTTTTCTTCTTTATTTAAAAATTAATTTTAATTAATTAAATTGAATGTATTTATTAATTTATTAATTATTATTTAAAATTTGGATTAACTAATTTTGATTAATGTTTTTTTTTAAACCCAAAACTGAAGGACATGTTAAATCCTTTGGATGCTTGATAGGGACTTTGACACAAAACCAGGGAGGAGGTTGCATTAGAAGTCAGGTCTCACTCTCGTTAGGTCTCTGCCTGTCCCCCAGTGGGACCAGGACCTCAGTGCCTGCCCTTTCTGGGCAGCCTTACAGCCAGTCTCTTGCTGCCTGGTCTAATTTACGGTTACGTGTTTATACAGGTGGAGGTACTTCACTGAGGGGGAATCACAGAGCTGATATCTATGACATGAGTGTACTCTCACAGCAGGAAGGGCCCCCACGGTCCAGTCCCTGCTTTGAAGCAGACAGAGACTAGGTTTGAATTCGAGGTTTTCCTCCAAATGTAAGAGCAGAAATACGGCTGCAGTCCCCCTCTCTCCTCTTCACCGGTTTTGTGAAAGGCATCTGCTTTTCTATAAATATGAACCTCACACTGATTTAAGAAATTACTGAAAATTAAACAAATAATTTTCATTTAATATTTTTTTTTCTCTGTGTGAAATCAGAAGTTTTCATTTTATCAGATATTCTGACCGTGTGCAATTTCCTAACGCAGTGTGCTGAGTTAAACTGGGGAGTTGGCTCCATTTAATGCTTTTTAATTCTTTCCTGGCAGCTTAGGTTTCTCTTCTGTCTTTGTGATGTATGCCTGTAATTCTCCTGTTTCTCTTAGAAGTGGTATTTATAAGACAAAAAATCTGTGTTTTCATTATACACTTGAATGGACATAATAAACATCAACAAAGAGACTAATTTAAATGATTTCTCATGGAGGCTAGAAAAATAAGGAGATGAGCAGATGGGGGCTGCTTGAAATGATTTGGGGGAAAAGGCTGGGGAAGTTAATGTGGGCACATTAGAGAAAACACCAGGATAAAGGGTCCTTTAATACAGAATGTCATCTCCAACCGATATTGTGGACTAACACCAGTATAAAAGTCAGTCTGAAGTAGATCAGAGTTGGTAATAGAGATGGTCTAAAGCTTTGTAGGTCTCATCAAGGACACAGGATACTTTGGAGACCTTTGGTGGGAGTTTGCCTTTTATCAGGACTTGCCTTGGATCAAAGAAACGCTCTGTGCTGGGCAAGTTTAGCCAAAAAACTTTACAGCTGCATCTTGTAAGATGTCTGGCACAGCACCCCTGAGGGATAGGATGGCCAGATGCACAGGAGGGCACCTCGCTGGGATCCTCCCAAAAGGGCTGAGGGGCTCAGGGTTAATCTGCACATCAACCCTGAACATCTCAAATCCATCAGGGTCTAATGGGATGGGAGGGAGCCTGCACAGTTTGGGAAAAAAACTTTTGCAGCGCGAGAAACTCTTCAGTGAAAAGCCCAGAAAAAAAAAAATAAAAATCCAAGCAACGTATTTTGAAAAGTGACAGCGTTTTCACCCAGTGCCTTTCCTAACCACCCCCAACAGCTAACCTGCGCTCCTAACACATGCACCCCATCGGCTGCAAACTCACTGCCCTCATTAACATTTTAAATGGTAAAACCAGTTTAAAATAAGGAAAGGGGAAGGGGAAGGGGAAGGGGAAGG
>NW_009650064.1:8260421-8280285 GCF_000708025.1 Charadrius vociferus
CGAGGGGCGGTCCGCACCCCCCCTCCCACCGCCCCGGCCCCGGGGAGGGATGCTTTGCCTGCGGGTTGCGCTCTGCAAAAGCACTCGGGCTTGAAAATAAGGTCCCCGAATATAATATACCCCTCAAAGTGACCTGTGGGGACCTGGGAGTGCTGGTGTTTTTGGGGGTGGAGCAAGCAGGGAGGTGTGGGATGGGGCAGGAGTGGGCTCTGTGGGGTGAGGGCAGGTGAGGGGGAGGATGGTGGGATGAGGGGGAGAGCAGTTCCAAGGGAAGCTTCCCCTTCACACACATGCCAAGAGGCTATTACGTGGACATCTCATAACAGGGGTTTTGTCTTTGTTCTCCCACCACGCACCACAATTGCAATTATATTTTAAATATCACAATAATATTATATTTTATACATTATATATTATATTATTATCATAGAATCATAGAATGGTTTGGGTTGGAAGGGACCTTAAAGATCATTGAGTTCCAACCCCCCTGCCATGGACAGGGACACCTCTCACTAGACCAGGTTGCTCACAGCCCCATCCAGCCTGGCCTTGAACACCTCCAGGGATGGGGCATCCACAGCTTCCCTGGACAACCTGTGCCACTGTCTCACCACCCTCAGAAGAAAGAATTTCTTCCTAATATCTAATCTAATCTACCCTCTGTCAGTTTAAAACCATTACCCCTCGTCCTATCACTACACTCCCTGATGAAGAGTCCCTCCCCAGCTTTCCTGTAGGCCCCCTTTAGGTACTGGACACCTTCTATAACGTAATGAATGTCAGAGTGAAGTTTTTACTTTAAAACACCTTCATGTGTGAAAAGCCTTGGCTGCGGTGTGACTTGCTGAGCATGGGTGTTCCTGCTTCTTTCACCGCCCTTTCCACGTTTCAAAAGAAAACTTGAGGGAGTGGAGAGAGAACTATCCAAAAGGAAAGACAAGGCATTTCACAGGGGGAGAAAAATTTTATCTCACTTCCTAAAGGTGGCTTGAAAAAGAGATGGAAAAATCGTCTCAGGCTATTTTTTTCTTTTTAATAATACCAAAAGGCTTTTATTTAATCTGATTTTTATGGTGGAAGTATGGGTATGTATTTCTTTCCAGTGAGAGAAAAGCAGAAAAAAGTCCAAAGGTTGTCTCAAGAGCCGGGGGGGGTGTGAGTGGAGATAAGGAGAAGCTTCTTTGGACTGTAGAAGGACTTGTTTCTGTTAACTTATAACAAAAACACCACCAACAACAACAACAATAATTTATCTATTTAACTTCATTGACTAATTACTATCTTGGAATGAAAAGACTGCTATTGAAGAACCAGTATCTTCCCCCTTTGATTAGTCACATTCACTGTGAATATTTTGTTTGTCTAGAGAAATCTTAAAACCATAAGAAAAAAAGGGTGTAATCCTGATATTTTTAGGGCAAAAATTAAATCATAACAAGCAAAAATAACTTATAGGCCTTTTGTTATATTAGGAAGCATTATTTCCATTATTAAAAAACTTATTTGCAAATCACCTTTGCATGACATAGAAATGTGAAAGTACTGTTTAAGTGATCACTTTTAGAGAATTTAGTTTTCAGGTTCGGATGAGCAAACAAATCTGTGAGTAGAGTATATGTGTAACTTACCGCTGATACTTTTTTATACCGCTTTAAAATTATTTGAAATAGTATCTCAATTTTAACAACACAAGCAGGATGAAAGCTCTGCATTTTACCAGCTGCCCTATTCATTTGATGATTTCCCTCTGTCTCCGAGCAAGAGGCTGTGAGGTGGAGAGAGGAACGCACCACGTGGTTCCCGGTGATGTGAGAATACTGGTATGGTACTTGCTGCCTTAATGGGAGGATGATGGTTTTGTGAAATACCCAGGTGAGGTGAGCAGCGGTCAGGACTCAGTGATACGCTCCCTTCTGCAGCTGCAGACCCATGCTGCACGTTATCCATTACAAGAAATAAAGTTGTTTCACGTGCGGATGAGGATAAAACCTAAGAGTGCCTGTTCTTTTTCTTGCCCTGTGTCAAATCATTAAACTTTTATTTAGAAACCAGCCTACTGTACCAACATCTTCGCTCACGTGAAATGAAGTGGTCAAGCCAGTATTTAATGATTTTGCCCTTTTATCCTGGGAAAAAAAAAAACCAAACAAATGAGAACTGGCAGTAAGAGCTACCTTACACTTACTGTGCAGTGGGCTGTGCAACAAGAGCCATTGATGCTGAGGGAGATAGACGGCAAAGCTGCCTTTTGACTGAGGAAATGCAAGCTGCCCAACGGTCTAATCGAGTTTCTAAATCACTCCATGGTGGTTAGCTATGTGTGTTGCCTCTAAATGCCAGGAAAAACACTATATCACGCTTATGTCAAAATACAACCTTTCCAGCAGAACACTTGCACGCTCGGGTACCCCACGGGTCTGTAGCGAAAAGTACTATTTGCCCTTGGCTAAGGAAATGGATCGCCTTTATGGTCCTTTTTTCACTGCAGGAGTTGATTGGTACCTATGTAAAGAGTTGAGTTAGCATAAGTCGGTATCTCCCTTCAGCTCTCAAAACATGCTGTTTTGCCACGGTTTGACCACCTGGTCTGGTGCTCTGTAGGCCAACCCCAAACCAGCCTCTGGTTTGAGTACTCAAGTGCTGTCCTCTGTAACAGCTTCCACATGACTTTTCTTGATCATAAGCTGTGAAACCAGAGAAATTTCAGAGTTAGTATGTGTGCGGCCGTGGCTTGTTATATAAGCAGCAACAGAGGATGCCAGAGGCCACCTTTCTCTTCCATCACCTTGTGTCTTGCACATGGAGTAATCTGACCCAAGTGAGGAGCCAGTACCTTTACAGCTCCATGTTTCCATGAATGGGATTGTGTGGTTGGAACAGTGAGTCCCCTTCCATATGGTATCTGTGCTAGTGACAGCGAGGACAGATGTATAAAATCCCAAAAGGAGTGATGATGTGCCTGGAAAAACATTGGGTCAACCACCTATACAGGGAGCGTGTGGCTACATCTAGTTCATTGAATGAGGTCCACCTCAAAGCCCCCAGCTCCAAGAGCTCACTTTACCTTCATCCTGAGCCCTCCTGGGGCAAGACCCGAGACTGCTCCCTTACCCCTCCTGCCCTGCTCCTTTCCCTCTAGTCCCATGCCCCCTCTTTGGTGGAAAGGAAACCCAGACACAGGTTGGACTGGAGCCACCGTGCGCTCCAACAGCAATCCGGCACAGACAACTGGGATGCGGGTTGTACATCAGCAGGTGGAGCTGGATGCTGTCTGTGTGTATTGGGAGCTCTTTTCTAAATCACCAGGAGAAGAAATGTAAGGTAAAGTCGTACTTATACATGAGGAGTTCAAGGAGATGCTGGTGTCTGTGTTGGTAAAAGCTCCTGCTGGAGGAAACCCCACAGCTTGCACAAGAACATGATTTTGTTTCTTTTTTGTTTATTTGCATGCTTTTCCTATAAATATTTGGGAAAAATCACTGAAGACCTACTCATTCAATCCAGTTTTCATGTAGGTTCTCAAGCCTAATTTTTCTTAATGGTTCCTTGCCGTTGACAGACTCTTCCCAGCCGGTGGGAAACACCAAGCCTGGGATCTCCTGGCATCTAAGGCAAGCTTTAGACCAGCAGCTATGAACCTCAGTCTCTTTACCAGCCCCCTTTCTGTCTATAGGGGACACATAATACTCCTGGGATAGACAATTATCATTATAAAGGTAAACATAGTAAAGACGGAACAGGCCTGGGTCAGTAGCACACAGCGGTGCATTAGAAGTGCCCAAGTAATTATATGCACATCGCTGTATGTGGAATATCAGTTGTTCTTTGCAAGATGTAACGCACATTTTTTTTACACGCTGTTTCACAGAGATCCAGACAATTCCATAGATTTTAGGACAACTTTTTAGGGACATGTGAAACGCCTAAGATGTGATGAGAATTAATACACCACGTAGACTCTGCTATGCACATTCTGTTTATGACCAGCCCTGCAGGAGCATTTTGGAAGCAAGCAGTGTAATAAAAAGGACTGTAATGGGGCAACCAGCAGAGACTACGGGTCACGTTGAGAAAAAGCCTGATGTGTGGCTGGATGGGTAAGTCAGATATTTACTTATAAGACCTAAGAAAAGGAACAAAGGAAAAGATCAAAACAGAGAGTCAGAACCATAACAATGCAAGAACACAGTAAAAAAGACGCACTTTCATTCTTTGTATTTGCAACATCCCCAGAAAAAAAGGTAGAAGGAAACTGCAATTGTTAGCCTGTGGCTAAAAATAATTTCATATTTAATCCAAACCCAAAGAGGTCCAGTTCACAGTACCTGCCAGACTCAGATATAAGCAATGGTCCTCAGCACTCCATATAGACCAGCTCCTTTCCCTTTCAGAAGGGCGGTCATAAGGTTATTTGTACTGAAAAGCTTTAGTTGCTAATTATTTGTCAAACCTGGGAAGACAGTTTTCGACACAGCTGAAGAAGGGAGTGAGGCTCCACCAAAGGGTTAAGTCCAGTCTTAAGGGTTATGGTCTATATCAGCTCTGAAAAAGCCAATTCATTACATGAATCAAATAACAAGATCATGGATCTGAGAAGAGTATCTCAAATTCACTTCTATAGCTGGATTTGAGAAAATTTGAATTTTTTTTGTAGAAAAATTGTACTATTCCAATGGTTTTGTGAAATGAAGAATTTTCTCTCTACCGTTCCTAGGCTGCTGCTGCTCCTGAAGTGCACATCTCCCATGAAGTAGTACCTGATGTGATGATGCCAGCTCTTTTCTTCGCTTTTCAGTTTGAAACCCCCTGGCAGTTGTTGAAATTCTACTCTCAGAAACGGCCACCTGCCTTATTCCAGCTCAGTCATCTCATCGCTTACAGCCGCGCTTACAGAGTCTGCAGGAAACCCTCTCTCCCCACCACAGGCAATGGTCACAGGCTGGTGGCACATCTCCTGGTACTTGTCACCCGAAGGAAAGCCAAAGGCTCTTTGGTGTCTTTTTGACTAATGTTTGTGATCGTACCGTTAAATGTGTAGTTGATACTCTGTTTTGCTTTCGGCGGATTTTTTTCGGGGACTGAATTCTTGCAGAAAAAGTAGATATGGAGCCATCTTATTTCAAAAAAATCTCTAGCAAGTTTATATTGCCAGAGCATTCAGTGACAAGCACTCTGTTTGCTCCCCAGCTGTTATCGTGTTCAAACCTAGGCTAAGGACAATAATACAACAAAATGCAAAAAAGAGAGGGAGGAATTAGGATGTGATGCTCTCTGTTACTGATTTTAACAACAATTAACACAATTAATAGGTCAATAATTAATATAATTAATAGGTGTCTACTTGAAATCAAAAAGTAGTTCTACTAAATGACAGAACAAAACCTTTAATCAAAACAGAGTGCAGCTTTGGAGAAATTTCTATCCAAATGCAACTCAGCAGCAGAAATTGAGATAATTTCCAGTAATGAAAGCCAAAGTTTTGGCCTGCCTCTGAATATTGGAGAAATTATACATAAAATATTCCCAAAGAAGTTCTACTTACAGATGGGATTTGAGATTGAGAATAGCAGTAAGTGATTTAGACAAACGCATCCCACTAATGCTGTCGCTATCCTGGAGCCAGGCCTGTGAAGGCTGGTTCAACGCCACGATGCTACCCCAACCCCAAAACAACTAGGTTAAAGTCCTGGCCATATTGCAGACTTTCTGTAAGCTCCTAGACAAATAATTCAGTAGCACTGGTGTGCCTAGGAGCCACTGGATCCAGGAATTATCTGCAAACTTGCTGAGGGTGCACTTTGTCCCATCATCCTTGTCATTAATGAAGATGTTACATACTACTGGTCCCAGTATCAGTCCCTGTGGTGCACCACTAGTGACTGGCATGGAAGGGCTGAGAGAGCTGGCACTGTTCAGCCTGGAGAAGAGAAGGTTCAGGGAGGACCTCATCAGTGTATCTAAATATACACATAGGTGCAGGGAAAAAAATTCTACAGACAGGCATATGATCTCAAAATGCACCCCCTCAACTGCAATACCAGCAGGGAAATATAAACAAGATTTTAGGACGTGTATTCTCTACAAAGGCCAAAATAGACAAACTTAATCATCAACGGATCAAATAAAACAACAGGGACATTGTATGTGTTTCACTGTGAGAGGCATTTTTAGCATTCAGGGACTGATCGTACAAATCACATTAAAATTAATGGGAATTGCAAGACTGAGTTTTCTACATGGGATATTTGTCCTCTCTGTGAAATTTTAAAGACTCAGTTAAAAAATAAATAGACAGTTTATACTGTTAATATCAGAAAAGAATAATTTTATTTTTTGGTGTCAGTCTGTTGAGCTCCGGAGAGTGCCCTGAAGCAATGCTGCTGGTGTGAGTAGAGGATCTAACAGTAGGAGATAAGGAGTTGACTCCTTTCATTGCAGGTAGCATGGCAGCTCTAAGAATCAATCACCATTTCTTCTCTCCTTTTCCTTTTTTTCCTTTTCCTTTTCCTTTTCCTTTTCCTTTTCCTTTTCCTTTTCCTTTTCCTTTTCCTTTTCCTTTCCCTTTCCCTTTCCCTTTCCCTTTCCCTTTCCCTTTCCCTTCTCCTTCCCCTTCTCCTTCCCCTTCTCCTTCCCCTTCTCCTTCCCCTTCTCCTTCCCCTTCTCCTTCCCCTTCTCCTTCCCCTTCTCCTCCTCCTTCTCCTCCTCCTTCTCCTCCTCCTTCTCCTCCTCCTTCTCCTCCTCCTTCTCCTTCTCCTTCTCCTTCTCCTTCTCCTTCTCCTTCTCCTTCTCCTTCTCCTTCTCCTTCTCCTTCTCTCTTTTTCCTTTCTTTTTCCTTTTCTTTTTCCTTTTCTTTTTTTCCTTTTCTTTTTTTCCTTATCCTCTTTTCCTTTCTTTTCCTTTTCCTCTTTTACTCTTCCTCTTTTCCTTTTACTTTTTCCTGCAGAGCTCTGACTGTGCATACCTTCCCTGGGAAAGATTTTAATCTGAAGACCCAGCGCCCCCCCCCCCGCCCCATCATTACAGGCTTCCTGGAACTGCATTCTGTGTTCGGAGGATTGAACCCTGAAGCAGACACAATACTGCAGTGGATGATAATGACAGAAGTGTGGGAAGAATTCGAGGGGGAAGGACATTATGTGTTCAAATCCTTCAGGTTGTTTTGAAAATTGTATCCATGATTATTAGTGAATGTTAGTGATTTAATCTTTCCTTACTAGGACATTCCTTATAAATATTATACCAGGCATAGAAAGAACAGTCACAGGCATTTTGCAGGTAAAATAAGGAAGACTGTCAACCCAAATGAAAAACTTGCTAATTAAAGTTTCAGATCTCATCTAAAAAATAAATAAATAAATGTAGGCTTTTGTGAATCTCCTCAGCCTCCAAGTCAGAGAACAGTTTTCTGGGATGAAATATAGCAAATTTGGAAAGGCCAGTTTTTCATTTGGATGCTAATCAGGAGTTCTGATTTTCTACAGGAGGACCTGACTAATAAAGTTATTATTTTCCTCTCTTTTGGATATTGATTAGATGACTAGATATAGATATTTCTGATGGACATATATCAGTATTTAAATGAGTTTAGATTCTGCCAAATCTCTGCCATTTGTGAAAATTATTGATTTATATGGCAGCAGTGAAGATGGAAAGTTAATATTTTTATTACAGACGCTCCTAGAAATCTTAATCACAGATCATCACCCTGTTATGCTAGATGCTGAACAGCTGCAGGACAAATGACAAAACTCACTGGTGAATGATACAAATCACATAATTTTTGTCAAAAAAAGCCCCACAACATAAACATAATGAAATTCCACCTCCTTGCATAGTCCTCAATGTATGTTTTCTTCTCTTTACCTCAAATCATCTCCTCAGTAGTTAGGGGATAATAAAAGCAAATATCCTGGAGACAATAAACTTATATTGTCCAGTTCCTTGTGATATGCTGCCAGAGTAATGATTGAGTTAAACTTCCACAACATTTTCTGGGTCATTCTCAGCAGTGAATCTGAATCCCATAAATCCATATTACTGACATTATTGTCTCGCAGAGTGCATTCATTGCCTTGCGGGTTGTATCGTAAAAGACTGTTTTCTAAAGGTCATCAGTAGCTGACATCTAATTAGGGATTGTTCTCTAACTCTTTTGCTATTCAAAAATTGAAAGTGGTTGCAAATGGAATTGTCTGTGGGATAGAGAGAGTTTGTTGGTATTAAAGAATTTTCGAGCTTAAAAAAAAATCACTAAAAATCTATTCCACCATCATTGTAACATTTGACTGAAAATAATTGAAAGTCACAGGATTCTATTACATCTCAGACAAAACTGGTTTCCTTGTTCAAAAGTCCTTTCTGCTTTGAAATGGTTTTTTTTTTTTTTTTTTTGTAAATATATAAGCAGTTGATTATTGAAAATAAAAGCTTCAGCATTGTCTGTTTTTTATGGGCTCAGAAAACACTGCCCTTCAATTAGAAATAAGACCTTTTTCATGAGAATAAGATATTTTTTGCTAACCCTCCCCCCTTTCTAATTGATATTAAATACTATGTTAATTTTTATTTTTAATATTTTTATGCCGGGCTGCTGTCTCCAGCTCTATATAGCTACTACAGCTGTGCCATCTTGTGGTCTGCACAAAGCCTGTAATGTTTTGCAGCTTGGAAATTAATCAGAAGTGTAACAACTTGTCACCAGCCACAGCGTAGGTGGCACGAATGGAATGGCACCCCTTAAGTGATAGTCCGAGCACTCTGTTTAGCAAAGGATGCTTCAGAGACGGATGCATGCCCCAACCAAAGTTTCAGGTCAGCAGGCTCCTGGCTTGGCAGGGAGAGCCAGGGCCATCATTTTGGTAACATCCAGAGGTCTTTTCGCCTTCAAAATGCACATGCATCCTACCTGGAGTCTCAATAATGCGTAGTAAAAGTGTACATAAGCTTTTCTGTATGGTCATGTGGTTTTTGTTTTTTTTTTCCAAAGGAGAGGATTAGTAACCAACCCTTTGCTGTACCAGTTCAGCTTCAGCTGTGGATCTGAATTTTGGTTGAAGTTACTTATTGTGGGCTTGTTGCCTTTCTTGGTTTTAGAAGCAGTAGCAGATGGACCTATAGGGGCTAGAAAGATGTGATCCCAGTTTCACTTATAAGTCCAGGGCAAAGAAATTGCTTGTTCTGGTGTAGGACCGGCCTTTTAATCCCAGCGTTAACAATCTGTGCTTAGAGAGCAGTTTCTTCTGTTGAGAGGAGAACGTGTGGTTTTACTTACTGCCACGCAATTTGGTATCCCTTGGGCTTCTGTGTGTCCAGCTGCAAGTTAGAAATGCCTTACAGCTGCTTTTTGCTGCTCTAGGATGGCAATGTTCAAGGTGGCCCTTCCATATGCTGAATAGGTGCTGTCCTAAAATTGCATACACTTTTATTTGCCTCTACTGGGAGACTTCTCCCTGATAGTTAAAAAGCTGTCAGTTCCCTCATCATGTTTGCTTTCTCTGCACTGGTTCACGTTTGCTCCTCTTTTTCAAAGCAAGGGACAAGGGTTTTATGCCATCTTCCAGAAGTAGCTCACAAGGAAAATGTTGTCACATGTTTTTTTGCTAGAAGTAGCTCAAACAATACTTTCTAGGTATCTTTGCTTCTCTGAAAATGCATCCTTGGTCCACCATCTCCCCAGACAATGAAGTCTTAGTCTGTAACACAACTCTTATTGTAGGTCCAAAGGACATGGCCTTACAATGTATTTGATGGAAGCTCATTGCACTGCTGTGACTCCGTTCCCTAAGGTCCTCTAGTTCCTCCTGAATGATAATGCAGTCTTCTGCTTTGTCACAGCTGCAATTTAATTAAAAAATTTAAAATTTAAAAACCTATGATTAAGAAGGAAAGCTCCGTGTTTATTATTTGCTTCCAACCAACACAGGAACATATTTTCTTTACCAGCTGAAAGACGACCTGGCAGTGCTATTAATTGGACTTGAGTCCCGAAGGCTTTGTGGTGTTTGTGTGGCCCTGCGGAGCTCTTCTGAAAGTGTCCATGCTTGAGGAAAGTAGGAGGCACCGCCACCCCTGCACTTGCTGTGCACTGAAGCCCTCCCTGAGGCAAACGTTTGCAGCACAGGTGAGGATTTCCCAAGGAGGGAGGGACAGGGCTTGCCACATGGGCTCCCACCAGCTGGGTGACACAGCCCAGGGCAGCACTGCATTCCTTTGCTGAGCAGCCCTGGAGCATCTGGTTAGAAAAACCCTCAGGAACCTACAGGGGTGGGAGAGGAGGAACAGAGTAAGCACTGCTACAAAAGATGACTGAACCCACCACAAATCCTCAAGGATCTCTTCTTCTAACCTCCTTCCAGCATTGCCATTTTCCTTTCAACAGAATCAGATTGTCATCTGCCCTGTTTGAAACCTCACGCACTTTTACAGTTCTTTTTATGAGTTCCTTTCCCATTCATCTAACAGCTATGATCCCAAGTGGCAGCACATTAAATGTTTTCCTGAAGTTCAGACAGATGAGATCTGCATTTCCTATTCAGATCTGTTAGCACATCAAAGAAGCTTAGTCTGGCATGATCTACCATTGGTAAACACATGCTGCCTTTGATCTCATTTTCTATTAACCTCTGTGAGCTAAAATTATAATAGATGTGCAGTGTTTCTAATTAAAAATCAGCGTTCCCACGAGTCTCATTTTTATTTCTGCTTTAATGGCTTCCTTTTGTTCCCTTCACATTTGCTTTTACATTCATGAGTATCAATGCGAGTATAAATAAATATACATATCATGTTCCTGAAAAGCAGGAGATTAACAGCTGGGCTTGCTGAACTCCATTAATCTACAGATCAGGTACAGCTCAGGCTACAGCCTTAGGGAACGCTGCGCTCACATCTGTCGCAGACTGCACGGGAGAAGTCAGGACAGAAATACCACAGGCAAGGGGTCTAGAACTGGGGCTGTCCCTGTCCCAGCTGGGCTGCTCGGGAACTGCCACCGGCTGTCCTCCGGCCACAGAAGCAACTGCCCTGCCTTCAATGGACTCTGCTATTGAATGTCTGAATAGCATGTGGCTCTCAGGTTTTTATTTTAAATAGTCTACTCTTGTCTTAACTCTGAGATCTGTAATTCTTCTCTTCTCGTCTGTTGCAATTTTGTTGTAAAAAGCATACAAACCCCAAACTGGTTTCACTTTTCGAGCAAAATGATCCAAGCTGCAGGTGTGCTCTGGTCTCCCGTCTGAACTCTAATCTGCTGTGAGAGGAGTGCTAGTCCTTTAATTTAGATTTTATTTTTTACACTGCAGCCTAATACTGTCTAGGGAAAAGCTTTAGGGAATTTTCTCCAGTCTCTCCTAATTAAAGTGCTAGAACAGCATCTTTTCAGCAAATATCCCTTCTTCTGGCTCTCAACCAGAGCTGGCTGAATAGAATAATAATATTTGAATAATCTTTCCAACTTTCCACATCAAAGTGTTTGCTCAGAACTCAAAAAATAAATAATCAAACTTGCGAATAATGCATTTGACAAAAGTTGTAAAACATTAAAATGACATTGACAAATACACAGGTCACTCTCCCTTATAATGTAAAAAGAACAGGAAATTTATTTTACCCTTTTAGGAAATAGAGTTTATAAATCTCTAATTTGTATTTTGAAGTATAAAAATGGTACCTATATTCATTTTAACTCATTTTGAGCTTATTATATGAGCTTATTATATTTAAATAAAAATCAGAATTGTAATTTGATGAAACAGGATGAAGGTGGTTTGAACTACATAACTTCTTTGTTTTATTGGCTTTGTCATTCCCAGCGAGTGTCTGAAACTGAGCGCTTTAGAAATTCTGAGTCTTACCTACTAAGTCATTAAAACAAGGGATTTAAAGCTGTGCAGAGCTGGTCTCCTACTGCATGACATTCAGCAATTTTGTTTAGTCTTTAGAAAGCTATGGTGCATGAAAGAGGTTTACCAGTCGCATCTGGTTCCCATCTTTTCTTTCCCTCCATTTTGCATTTACTTTTCTGCAATTGAAAGGATATGAATAGGTTAAATGAGAGCAGTGGAAATAAAATGCATACATGTACAAAATTCATCTGCACAAAGAGCATTGCCCATATTAAGCCTTCCTCATGGATAAAAATTTGGGCATTAACAACGGTTGGTAGTATTTGCGATGTATCTCATTAAATCATGCAAGGAGTTAACAGGATGACCACCTAAGATACCTGCTAATGGGCTACCAATTTCTACAAACCACAAATTAAAGGAGGGAGAGTGCTTACACGTTCTCCCTGTAGCTATCTGAAGACAAGCACGCGCACTGTTTGCAGAAGCTGGCATGGTCTGTTGGATGCTCCTCTCTTCTTAGTTGCACTGCGTCTTTAACTGGATCGTCTTGAATATCTCAAAACTGTTGGCTCCTGATTCTGTTTCTCAGGGTAGAAAGTGACTGAATTACTGGAAAAGATTACCAGGAGGACACTTTAATTCTGGTGAATATAAGAAAAAAATCTGTGATGGATACAATGCACAAAAAATTACAGAAGTGCCAGATTTAATCCTTTCCCCATCTGTCTTTATTCAGCACTTGATTTGTCAACATGAATATTCTTAGACAATTCCAGTTTCTTGACTGAGAGGGGATTTAATTTCTGAAACCTTTGTATGGATGAAAAAGTTCATGGAGATGTATGGCAGCTGTATTTTTTCCCTTTTATTTTTTTTTTGGAAAATATTTGCAGGATCCCAGCTGATGTCTCTTTTATTTATAACAGACGAGATTCTCATAGCCCCAAGGCCTTGGTCCAGAGGAATCTCTCTCTTCAGCTGCCTCCGCAGTAGTGTTATCCCCATGCCAGCTTCCTTCCCACAAACCTTCTTGCTTCACACTGTGCAAAGCATTGTACTGACTGCCCGAACCACCACAGGATCATCCTGGTCCTGACCATCCCGGTCCTGATCATCCTGCCTACCTGCTCAGCAGACATACATGGAAAAGAGGAGTCTGCCTGGGAGGTGGCAGGCACCAGAGGAACATCTACACGGAATTTAAGGATAGCTGACGGATGAGTTATATAAACTATCCTTTCACCTTTTTTAGCTCACACCAAAACGATCTGTGCGGTGCTCCTTGGTTTGCGTGTGGCCAATAAAATGGCCATGTATGGCAGAGCCCTTAACTCTCAGCATAGCCTTAATTAACAGCTAAGATTTGCCATTCCTTCTTGCTTTATGTTGTCAACAATGAGGAATGTACAGGCAGTTGAACAGTAAACATAAGTACTTACCAGGTAGATCTCACTGGAAAAGGAAGCAAATTATATCCTAGACATTTTAAAGCCACTAAAGCAGCCCTGAGTAAAAGAACACCACCACTGTCCATGGGAGCCTGGGAATAACTCCCCTGCTACCTCTGGACTATCTAAATGGCAAGGATGCGTCTGCAGAAGTTGGAGAGCCTGGGCTTGCTGGAGAGCCTGTGGCCAGATCTTATGTGTCTCGCCAACTTGGTGAGGCGCCAGAGCTGCAAAGAGTGTGTGCACCCTCTCCTCCTCCCAAGGACAACGTGCATTATTTGCTACGCAGGTGACACGTGTGCAGAATGTGTCGGTCTCCACTTTATAACCCCAGTGTACTTCAGCCGTGGCTTCTTCCAGCATCCTCCTTCGGTGGGAAAGTCCCATTGTTTGCAGTGTGCGTACTCTGTCTAATCATATCTTCTTGCCAAAGGTCAGATTTCCATTTGTGTGCTCAGTGATAAATGTCTGTAATCTCTGGCAAATAAGCCTTGATTCTTGTGTCGGTATTTGTTTTACACTTGTTTTTTTCCCTGTCCTTCAGAGCAGATGTTGGGTCCGAATCTACCAAACCCAGCCTGGCAAATATTTGTCAGTGGTTACCTCTGACAGTTCCCAACCACAAATCTTTTGCTTTGACTCCTCTTGGCCCTGCTGTGTCCTGCCTGTACCTATAGCTGAGCATCATTTCTTAGTTCTTTTCCCTGTCTTTGGGAAAATGGACCTCCAGTTAAAGCAAATCTCCATCCACTTCATTCGTGAGAGCAGACAGGGAAATTACACAACAGGTCTGCAATGCGCCTCCAGCCTCTCCCTAATTCCCTATTACCCTAAAGAGAACCAATTAGTTTTTTCACTATGCTCTAAGTACATCCGTTCTTTGGGAAGCTTTTTCCTCTTAATTGAGATACTGTCTTGTGTTTTGCAACTTCAAGCCTTATTCCTCCCTTCTAATTGTTTTAGTTAAGCTCCTTTTCCTAATCTACCCATTTGTCTCTGATCACCTCTTAAAAAGCAGAAGGGCCTCATTAAGCTAGCATTCACTTCAAACATAGAAAACTAGATTTAAAGCTGGGGTATACTGTAGATTTAGAGCATTTACTGGTATAATTTGGTATCAATATTTAACCCTCAGACAATCTTCAAACTATTAAATGCCATATACATAAAGCTGTAATGTCCGTGTTGTAATACACTTTTGTACTGGCAGATGGAGTAAGAGACGCACACCTAGAAAAAGCGGCAGTGGTGGTGATACAAGTGTCTGTCTGCAGCATTTGTATAATTGAGTTTCACATGAACAGAGTATATAAAACAATTGATAAAATTCAAAAGGTAAGAAATTTACTGTAGGAAAATTTCTTCTTTGGGAAATTAAGCTTCATTAAAAACCGAGCCATCTGAAAAACACGTTGCTTTTCATTAAATTCTGATTAAAAGAATTGAAAAGCATTTTAACAATGTCAGTGTGATTAATTTTGATCCTTTTCAGAATAAATTGTCATGTTTGAAGCTCAAAGATCTTTACTAGTTAATTATCTTAGGGTAAGGCATTTCAAATTTCCTGAAACAGCATCTCCTCCAGAAACTTGTGCTTTAAGAAGCTATGAAAAGTTGATTTTGTTCCCATTCAGAATGAACACAACTTTCAAAGAGTCAGAATTTTTTAAAAAATTCTAATTTCTGAGCAGCTGAAAATAATTGCAATGATGTTATAGCAAAAATAATTTGAGACTCTTAGTGGAGACAATAATAAAATTTAGAAATTAATTCTAAGGCTGGTGAATTAGTAGCCACGTTCTCCATTCTCCCATCACTTCTGACAATGTAAAATCTTGTGGGAAAGGTAATATTAACATTTTTTGTTCTGTGTCTTTCCAGAAAAAGCCAAGTGTTCTTGATGTGTCATTCTCTTGCTGATGTAAATTTAATTCTGATGTTAATCTAGATCTGTACTGTTGTAAGTGACGACTGAACCTGACTATGTTGTCTTAATCTTAATGCTGGGGACCTTCAGAACATCTCACTGGTGTAAAATGGTAGATATCCACCAGTGGAATATATCATTGAGATATACATCAGAGCTAGTTATTTCACAGTTAATCTCACAACCCACAAGTCACTTCTGTCCCTTGCTTTGGCGCCAGTTAAAAGTTCTGCACCTGGAAATCTGCTGATTCTGGGAACTTTACTAACAGGTCACGAGGCAGAGTAAAATACAGGCTCGTTCTGCTGTCTATAGAGTTTTAACAAATGAAGTTAAAGCTTTGCTTTGTTTCCAAAATAAGCAAATTCAAGCAAACCTATACAGGAGAAGGGTACGATTAGCACAAATTTCAATCAGGTTAGCACTTCTCCGTTTACATTACAGCCATAGGGTACGACAATTATCTTTTAAGTATCAAGATTGTGACCGATTAGTCAGTATTATCTATAATACAGCATTTGCTAGTGGTAATGGCAACTGCATTATCAGGATAATATTTTCCTATTGCTCTGCTTGCATCACCTCACCATCCTTTGTTAAATCCATGCCAACACAGCCCTCCCCTCCTTTCTGCATAAGTTTGAAATTGCTTTTTGTCTGGGTACCATGGCTCTGCTCTGCTTCATTCCCCCCACAACTCTTCTACAGTTATTCCTGTTAATATCCACCCAGACCAATACAGTTCTTTGGAGAGAAACAGTTCAGTTGGGCTTTGTGAGCTCTCTCCAGCAGAAGAATTTTTGCACCTGGGCAGTGTGTAACAGCCTTTAATTCTCCCTCTTCTTGAAGACTTTCTCCTTCCTTCACTCACTGATCCGTTCCTTCTGCCCACTTCACTGAGTAACTCACAGGAGAAAACATCAGGATCATGGAGAGCACTGCTTAGTGAAAGAGTTTCCCGAGATGGCCTAACTATATGGCAGCAGTACTGGTTTCAGCCAGGCTTATGGGTCCAAACACAAGTGTTTGCTTTGGTTTTGTACCTCAGAAATAGCAACCAGAGGTGTCACACAAAATCACAGAATGGTCAGGGTTGGAAGGGACCTCTGGAGATCATCTAGTCCAACCCCCCCACCCGAGCAGGGTTACCTATAACAGGTTGCACAGGACAGTGTCCAGGTGGGTTTTGAATGTCTCCAGAGTGGGAGACTCCACAACCTCTCTGGGCAGCCTGTGCCAGTGCTCTGCCACCCTCAAAGTAAAGAAGATCCTCCTCATGTTAAGATGGAACTTCCTATGTTCAAGTTTGTACCCGTTACCTCTTGTTCTATCACTGGGCACCACTGAAAAAAGACTGTTCTCATCTACCTGGCACCCTCCCTTTAAGTATTTATAAGTGTCCTTGGTGCTTGTGAATTGGTTTCCATAAATAAACTCTCTCTTCTCCTTCCTCTGCTTCCTTCCCTTTTCCTTTCCCAGGTTCCGCTGGCAAGCCCTTTGTGTATATTAATCTAATTAGTACTAATTAACATCTCTGTATTTAGTTTGAAGGACGAAAGTGGTTCTTGACGACAGAAGGAAGAGAATACAAGGAAGGATCATTACATCCAGTAGATGGGGTCTGAGTTGGGGCTGGGAGAACCTCTACAGCCAAATACAAGACGGGCTGTACAAGCTGGTTTGGAAAAGTCAGCTTCAGAACGGGACAGCACTCCAATTCATCGGCAAAATCCCTTGCAGTTAAGTCACTGCATTTTTGAAACAGTGGAGTTTAGCAGAGTATGAGCTGGGCAGCTGTTGCATCTTAAAAGAAAAGAATAAAAGAATTTATACTTCTTTGTTGTATGGACAATTTTGCCATCAAAGCAGACAAGACATTTTTATTCCTCTCTTTCCTTTGCTTTTGTGTTTATATTGTAGGAACTACAGTTTATAGACTCTCCAACTGTCTGTAAACACTGAAAAACAATCAATTGTATGGTTTGGCAGAGGTTCTGAGGAAAAAGCAGCAGTGGAAAGACATTTGATGCACATTTGTTGGCACTGCAGTATATATGAACAAAACTATGCATGGAAACATCTGTGAGCAGGGAAACAGCATCAAGACACTTTATTCATACTTAATCAGTGGCAAAATTACAGAAATATTCCTTTCCTCCCTTGCTAAGGGTACGACAAGGGTTCAGGCATCCCCACATTTTGACGCGCCTGTGAGGCCTGTTCCGCCCATCATTCCTGGCTGAGCAGTTCCTGAAGTTTCTCATGTTCATGAGCCAGAAATCCCGGTCTCTCGGAGGCTTCAGGTGTACTTAGAAATGCTTACAAACATTGCTGAGTATTCGGAGTATTTCTCAAAGCCTACTCTCCCATCTTTTTCTCCGTGGCTTCCCTTTCCGGTGTCCTTCATCACAAAGAATAAAGCTTAATAATTTATTTTTGGGAAGCAGTAAAAAGAATGTTCCAGGTGCTGAATAACCAAACCAATCAGATTATTTTAAACATAAATGGCAACAGAAACTAACTCAAACACAATCATATCTTTTATTGGATGTGCTATATTTGCATCACTCCTTCTCTCAGGCTCTCCAGCTCTGGGTATTCTTATTTTCTTTTTCTTCAGTCTCCAGCACTAAAGATGACTGTATAAAGCTACATAGCCTACATAAAGCTATAATTCTGCTGAATTATAGCCACTCAGAATGGGTAAACTTTCTAAAAAGCGTCTAGAGGTCGACAAGAGACTAAGGGTTTGTATCAAGGTCTCTTTCACGGTTGTCTCTGCTCACCATGGCCAAAATCTCTCTGGATAAGGCAATTAGAGCTGCTCATTCCTGGGGCTTTTCCCAAGAGGGAACCTGGCCTAATTCAGGGAATGATTGAGCTCCAGAGAGAGAAGTGTGAGCTTGACTCCCTCTGCTGCAGTGTGTGCATCCGATTTCATGCCTGAAACTGGTTCAGAGTTGGTCATACAGAAGCCACTGTAATTGGTGTAATTCACTCTTCTTTCCATTACAGTTAATAGCATTTTCCCTCTCCTCCCTCTCATATGGTAAAGGAAATCACAAAGGACATTTTTATTCTGAGAAGACCTCATGTTGCTGGGCTGTGGGATGAGTCCTTGACAGGATCCTGGGCTCATACTGTATCCAATACAGCTAAACCCAACACTTTTATAAAATACAAAGATTAATAATATGCTCTCTGGGAAAATCTGATTGGCGTGCTGATATTCTGAACATTAGATGTGGACAGACAGAATAAATTATTGTGGGACACAATGGCTCTAGCAGACAAGATTCGCTCTGAGCCTCTCCTAAAAGGTACACAGCACCCTTACATAGACTGACTTGTAATATTTTTAAGGGAATCTTACTGCACACTGAAGAGAGTCTGTTGTGAGAGCTGCAGAGGAGATGGCCTTCAAACTTATCTTTTGATTTTTGTCCAATTATTAAAGAAGCACTTTTTCTGGAGCTGGCCTGCGTCAGCTAGCTAATAAAAGCGTGGGAAGTAAAACCAAAAGAATAATTTCCTGGTTTATATTTAACCTGTCTCATTACTTAATTAACATCTTAATGATGATACAGTCCTTGTTTTCTTTATCTTTGGTTACATAGTTAGGCTGAAATTTGATGTCTGAGGTGAGCACTGAGAATAATCCCTTTACAATTGCTCCCCTTTTCTAGAGCTGCATGGGCAATACAGGCCGTCTTGCACGACTGCTAATGTTGCCTTGAAGCCACCAGCCAAGTTGTTCAAGAAAAGTTATCTCCACATCTTGGGGTGTTTATCTCAGTGTCAGATTCTCCTGCCAGAGTAGAGAGTACACTATCAGGTGATTTTGTGTGTATTTGTTGACAGCGGTGCTGCCAAGGGACTTGCAGCATCCAAGACATGGGGCTTCTAAAAAACCCTCAGGAGAGCTCCTGTGTGGCAGTCCCTTGGGAAGGCATAAGGCTCATCTGTAAGTTTACATCACCTTGGTGTAGTAGTAATTTTGGTCTGCGCTGCACTGAAACAGGACTGCTTTGCTCATTTCAGAAGGCTGATGAGATTATTTCCTTTACAGGATGCTCTTCTGTCTTAAAATCAGGTTCGTTATTTCAATTTTCAATTGCCCTGTTGTGGAAATGTAGGAAATAAACCATAACTGCTGCAGTAGTAACACTAGCTGTGCTAGTACAGAGTATGTTTAAATTCATTTCCAAAAAACCTGAAAATGGAGAACTATGTTTCTGTGGTAATCTATACCTTAAAAGGTAAGACTTAATTGCGGTACCACTTGTATACGTCAGCAGTGAGGAAGAACCAGAAAGTTCACCCATTTCTGGAGTTCCCCTGAAAGCAAAGGTCTGCTACAGACAGGCTGGTTGGCTTCCCTCCAGCATGGCTTTCTTCTAACGCTCATGCATGTTTGCCCTCTCCTCTCTGAGATCTTGGTATGAAGCATCTTCCTCATCCCTTGGCATGTTTTTGTTTTGCTTGAGCTCTGAGAAAGGAGAAATCTCTTGGCTCTGTAGTATGTCCCCTCAGTTCACCAGATCATCCTTCTTTTCCCCTCAGGGTAAAGCAGAGATATTGTTCCAGACCACAAAGTGGTCATCTTTACCACAACCACTCTGAATCTGCAAGTGTCTCATAAC
>NW_009650064.1:8280302-8280611 GCF_000708025.1 Charadrius vociferus
GCTCTTCCGCAGGACAGTGGGCACAGCAGACCCTGTTGCCACACTGAACGTTTCCCTCATGTTGTGCTGCTTTGAAATCACACCTTCCCTCTTCGGTTCTGCTTCCAAACCACCGAGACTGTTACAGTCTGGGCAAGGGCAGGAAACGGGTGGGGAAATATTTTGGGGCTTTTTACACGTGCTTTGCTCTCATCTAAATCCTGGCATGTGGAGGAGCAGTTTTTGCCCAGTCATACATGGACAGTCATACATCTACTTTCTCCAACCACAGATGACCTGCTCTAGGCTTTTCTTAACAAACCAGCTGCA
>NW_009650064.1:8280621-8292139 GCF_000708025.1 Charadrius vociferus
AGGAAATACAGGCTACGTATGTGAATCTACTTTCTTAGGAGCTCTGGGTAAACTGTGAATCCTACAGCTGTTTCCAGGGGTGGCAAGTACAGCCTTTTCACTCTCGCGCAGGAAGAAGGGCCTTCTGCGGTGTGAAAATAACCTAGGCAAAATTATGCAGATCAAAGTGTACCATGAAGATGTTGGGTACTTTTGGGGGAAAAAAAAAAAAAACGAAGAGGAAAAATAGAATGCTTCTCTTTAAAACTCTCCTTTTACTGAAGTTTCTCTCTGCTATGTCTGTCCTTGGGGCTTCTCATTATTTTCCCACCAGCAATCAATCATACTCCCCAGTGAATCAGCTCATCCACTCATCTTCAGCTCCTTGCAATTTTCCAACGAGGTTAGCAACAGCAAATTGCTGTAATGTTAAGTAATAAAACCCAACCTTTTTACGACTTGGCTGTTGCTTATTTTTCTCTAGTGGATACCAATAAAATAGAAAGAGCTCCCTTGAGCAGCACATCTGAGAAGCCGGAATGCTTTTAAGTGTGACAGGTTAGAAGAGGTCTTTAGAGATAATCTCCAATACTCTTTAAAAAGAACTCCTTGGGGGAAACCCTAAATAATCCTTCATAATTAGAAACTTTGTAATTGGTTGCAGCAGTTACAACCTACTTTATTGCCTCTGCTGTTGAAGCAGCCTTCTGTTACACTGAAGACTAGGTAAGTCTGACTCCTTCTGTGTTCCCCTGCTTTTCTGCTCATGTAAAACCTCTAACGTCAAGGAAGATAACTTGTCCTAGAGCTATTGTAATGCTCTGTTAAATCAAATCAAATCAAGTCTTCAGCTATGTAACTACTTGCTGTGTAGAGTTTTTATTAATCTCCCTCCTCTAGCTTGTTACCTGTTTACAGAAATAGTTCTTCATGAGAGGACAATACCCTGCAGGTAGGGTTTACTGGAAGATGCAGGGTGGCAGGGAGATAGGGCAGACAGGTAACATAGTTCTTAACCTTCTCCTCCTCCCTGTCCATCCTTCTTTAGCCTCTTCCAGTGTGGCAAACGGATTGAGATACACAGTGTAAAGGCTCACGCACAGCACGGTCCCCAGATCTGGATCAGGGTTGGATCCAGCCCTGCTTGCGTTTGCTGTGCATTGGTGACATTCAGTGCTCATAGTATACGTACTGTACCATAAAATACATGGTGAGACAGGTGTAGAAGCAATAAAAATATACTCTGATTAAATATTTTCCGCATGTTATCTAAAAAATACACAGTGCAAATAAAGTCTTCTGAGAACATGAAGGAGAAGAAGATGATTGGGAGCAGTCAGCATGGATTTACCAAGGGAAAATCATGCCTGAGCAATCTGATTACCTTGTATGGACTCCATTTGTAGTTTCTGAGATAAAGGAATAACAAAAAAGAAGAGAAAGGGCTGCTCAAACTAAGCTAAGTAAAACGCTAATTAAAAATCAAGACAATAAAAAATAAATGCACATTTCATGGATTTCAAATGCCAGTGCAATTAGTTGTTCTTGTATTTGATGTGTCTGTAAAGGGTAACTTTGCAAAAACGTTCCTGTATCTCTTGGGAAGCTACTGGGATTGACTTTATCCCTACACAGCAAGTTTATGATCAAGTTGTCTTAATTCTGAAGCAATCTCCAAAGATATTGCCTGAGAAATGTAGTCTGCTTTCTGCCCAGCAAGTTTTGGCCAAATGGGCAAGTGGAGGAGTAGTGGATATTGAAGTAACATGAAGCATCTGAAGGGCTGAAAGTTTAAAGTGCACAACAAATTTTAAAAGGAAGGGGCAACTAGGAAACAAGAGGGTGAAATCGTAAAGACTGAAGGTCTTGCACAGACCCAGGATACCAGATCTCCGCTCTCAACAGAAGCTCAACACTCCACATCAGTTTTCTTGCCAGTTTTCTGATTTCTTTAAGGGACTGATTGATGAGACTTCATTTCTACCTCCATGCAAGAAAGAAAGAAAAAAAAAAATCCAAGAAAAATAATAATAGCTAGAGCAAAAAAAACAAACATAGCAACAAAACCCCCCCAACCCAATACTTTTTTAATGCCATGGATGCGAATAAGAAAAACGTGATCCTTCTCTATACTTGTCGACCTCTAGTAGCACATTAACCATAAGCCAGACAAGTAGTTTGCAGTCATAACACAATTTTCCTTAGAATTAGCAAAATAGATGATATTACCTGTATTGAACTGGGTCTTGACACTTTGGGATATCTGCACATTTGATGTCACTGCTCCTGAGGGTAGTACAGGTCCTGAGGGACAGCAAATACAGTTTGCCCATGAATTCAGACTAGAGGTAATTTATGTCTCTGCCATCACTGGAGTGTGTGTCTATGATACAATTGATGAAGGTGATCTAGAAGGAAACAGCTTACAACATCTGCTTTGGGAGGAAGTAAAAGCTTTTGCAGGAGTCCGGCAGTTCTCTTTTGGCACCTTGGATCAAGGTATGCGTTACAGAAGAAGTTGTAGGTCAAGAAAGAAGGCATCACAGCCTCTCTCATGACTGCAATAAGCTATTGTGGAATGGAGAGGCTCATAAGAGAGCATGCCATGGTTTTACTCCAGCCATAATTAGCAAATAGCATGTTACTTCCTATAAACCATATAGTGTGTTTGAGAATATCATGTAAGTACATGTAATTGGTTTAGCCGTGTAACTCAGTCTGCTTTTTATACTGAAGGATAATGTTGCTATCACACACTGTAACTATTTTCTCAAGTTATTAAATGTCAAAGTCAACTCCAAATGTATTTTAATGATTTTTGTCTTTTTTTTATTTTATGGAAATTTTTGCACACTTTAGAGGACATGAGGTAGAGGACATAATTTAAAATGTAACTATTTCACAGCAAAAAAAAAAATTAATATTCTTGTATGTCTTGCTAGATGTGAGATGAATCTGGAAGGCCTTGACTCGTAAAGAAGAAAATTAGGAATACTTGAGATTAAGGCTAATTTTGTGCTGGAGTGGTGTGCAGTTGCACTCAGAACCCATGAAAGAATCACACGTACATGTCCACATAATAGCTCTTCAGTATTTCATTTGGTGCAAAATTAGTCTTGTCTTATCAACAATTATTAATAACATACATAAAGAAGAATGGAAGTCATTTTTAATGAAAAAATATAACTAATTAGTTTTCCAGTTTCCAGTGAGGAATTTAACAGTACTGTTGCTCTGAGGACGGAATGGCATCTTGGCTCAGGACTGGTGCCTGCTGCCCATCTGGCAGTAAAGTGATAAAGCAGCAACAGCTGCTAAGGGACATTGAGAAGTTAATTTGAAGAGATACGCATGCCTGAAGTAACTGCTGTAACCGCTTGAAGAAATAATATACGCCTGCTACCCCATGGCCATAGGCAGAATGCCAGAGAGGAGACAGGAGGAAGGAAAACAGAGGAATAAAGGATGATGTTAAGTGTTACCACAGGGACTATACATAATGAGAAAAGCTAACATTTTCCTAAAGATGGAGCAGTACGAGGTGTCTGTATATTAATAAAACATGCTATTTCATGAAGGAATACAAACTACATTGAAACAGTGATTTCAGAATATGTTAAAGAAACTGTGAAAAACCATGAAGAAAATTTTGAGAACTCTTCTCATTGCACAAACTTACTTTAAAAAAAAAAAGATCCTCTCTAACTTTTTTAGAGACACACAAAAATCTAAATTTGTGTAATAGGAGCAAAGCACTGATTTAAAATCCTAGATTTGGTACTAATTCCCTTTGTGTCTAACTGGACCCTTCTGCCTTATTTCTGATCACAAGAGGTAAACAAGCAAACAAATATTACGTAGAGGTTTTATAAAGATAGAAGGTTCAATGCTGAAGAAAGCTTTTAAGGTGCTCTTTCAATGAAGAAGAAATTCTCCACCTAAGTTAGGACTTGCTAAACAAGTTATAAGGCTCACATCATAATAATTTCTGTTACTTTGGGAGGAATAAGGGGGAAAGACTGTATTTTGAGGCTGAGAGCATCTTCCCGGGATATCTTTGACATGCTGCCTATGTGTTTATTTTCTAAGGGGATAGATGGGTTTGCAGACTGCCTGTGTTGCCTGATTGACTTGGAAAGCACTTTAGAGCAAATTCAAACGCACAATTTGTTCAATTGAATATATGCATATTTTATAAAGGTAATTTTAAGTGCTTCAAGAGAGATGGAGGCAATAAATCCAACACAAAATACTGATACAGTGTTTTGAGGATGCAAAGTACAGGAGAGCCAGACAGTTGAAAAATGTGTTGTAGCCAGTGAAAACTGAAATTGGAACTGTTATAGTAACAATTGAGCAGCAATAGTATAGATGGCTCAAAACCCCAACCAACCACCTTCACAAACGAACTCTAAATCCAGGTAAAGATCTGAGCTACAGAAAAGATGAGCTGTAAAGCACAGCAATTAAAACTCTGGACGCTTTCAGTTTTTGTGAATGTCTTTGCCTGAACATGTCTACCAGTGACATGTATAATATTTCTGTGTGTTTAATAATGCTGTATGCAATTGTTTGCAATATTTGTTTGGGTTTTATTGGCTGCAGAAAGCACAATTTTGCCTAGGATACAGTAAAAAGACAGCAGAGCAAAGTATCTCCTTATATGATTAAAATTCATGTGCTGCTATTTCTTTGCAAGCCTTTTTCTGATTTTATTTGTCACTATCACTTAAACCAGGTTTACTAAATAACTTCAGTTTAAACAGGTGCTGTTGAGTACAAATGTATGAGCAGTTTAAGTCAGTCTCAAAGTCAATAAATAGTTTCAGCATGTCTAAATATTTTTGACACAGCTGTTCTGGCTCTGTTGAACCCAGTAAGAGGTGCAATTTGGGAATGTTTGTTTTCAAAAGTCCAAATTGCCATGCCCCCTACTTGCCTCAGCTGTGTGCCCTATAGAGATCTGCTCTGTAGACAGGCTCCATATTCAGCAAACACACTAATCTTAATTACTGTGTGCAAGGTAGTCTCTTACAGCGTTAGAAGTTCCTCCTTCTTGTTACGGAAAAGCTGCCCTCAAATGCAGAAAACGGTGCATGGAGGTTGCCTTGGATGGAGTGGTTTTGGGGCGGGAGAGCGCAGGCTTTCAGGCACAGCCCCTGTCCCCCTGCCCTGTTTCTTATACCTTCTCCTGTATAACTCCATTTAAGTAGTACCAAAAAACATTTTCATGTTTACAGCACCTCTTGTGACTGGGGGGGAGGAGGAACGGGTTTGAAAAGAACACACAGCCCCTTTTCATGTTTCAACCTGTCCTGTCAGCCCTCTCTGTCTCTTCTGATCAATCATTTGTTTGTATTCTGTGTCTATTCCCTAAGCTGCTTGATGTGGAGCACCTCTCATGAGTTCCTGAGTGCCTGCTAAAGCCTTCTGAGGACTACTGAATCCTTCAAAAGAACGAGAGGACACTCCAAGCCTTTGGCAAAATCTTTATTGCGAACGTAATGGATTGCTGCTCTTGGAACTACATTGTGTTCCCGGTCTCAGCTGCTGAAGTAGCTGTGCAGACACCAGAGCCTAGAAAAAGCAAACAAAAAATGGATTTTCTATTTTGCAGCCTCAGCACATAAGAGGTGAGCCCATTTAGAAGAGACTAGAAACTGTTTTCCAAACTCAGCCATAATCTGCCTCTCCTTTAAACCACACAGCAGAGGAGAGCCGGGCTGCCTACCGTACTCTGACTTTTGGGGCTTCCAGTCAAGATGCTCTTTTGCATGGGGCCAGACCAGAACGCGAGGAAGGAGGACAAGAGGAAATGGCATCAAGTTGCGCCAGGGGAGGTTTAGGTTAGACATTAGGAAAAACTTCTACATTGAAGGGGTTATCAAAGACTGGAACAGGCTGCCCAGGGAAGTGGTTGAATCACGATTCTTGGCTGTATCTAAAAGCCGTCTAGAAACGGTGCTCAGGGACATGGTTTAGAAGTGGGCCTGGTAGAGTTAGATAACGGTTGGACTTGATGATCTTATAGGTCTTTTCCAGCCATAACAATTCTATGACAACAATTAAAATGGGAGGTGAATTAGGCTTCAAATCCTGTGAATGTTCCCTTGGAGGAGGTTTGTAACTCATCAGTTAGTCTGGCTGGAAACTAAGAAAAATAAACAATTTAGTAGATATACTCCAACAAGGTTTGTAAACATGTGGACTGATATAATTGGGCTTTGTTGCAGCAACAGTGCCTGATATAGTGTAACACTCAGACAAGGGTTCTGCCATTGATTTTAGAAGCTGAGGTTTTTTCAATCCTCATCCTTCTTCAGAGGCATAAAACCCTGCTATGTTCAATGCCTGCCGGCAGTTACCGCACTGTGGTTTCTCAGATAAAGGAAAAACAACAAAGATGGGAAAGGGCTGCTCAAACTTTGCTAAGTAAAAGCTAATTATAAATCAAGACAACTTATGAAAAATAAACCCATGAGCTTCTTTCTGATCTTAGACTGCTGTAACTGAGATCAGTGGCTTGCTTTATACCAGCAAACTTAAATGTGGGTTTGTTTATCCAACCCACAAACTCAAACACAGTGTTCTGCTTCAGTGCGGACTTGAAGCTAACCTTAAAGCTGCTTGATAAAGCTTAATGGTAAAACTCAGTCAAATATTATTGTGCTGTTAAAACAGAATCTTTGGATCTTGGGTTAACTTTTAATGTTAAATACTCTTACAAAAATCCCTGATCCAAAAATATTAGGAGAAACTGACCTCCAATCCATAACCTGCTAGGTCTATACTCTTGCCATGGAAATAGTGAAAATGCAGTCTACTTTGCTTTGCTTTGCAACCTAGTCCAGTATGCTTCAAAAGCAAATAAAAGGAGTTAGATATAGCTCTTACATATGGTATTGGATGAAAAGCATTGCAGCTGTATAAAAAGGAATGTGGTAGCTTGTTGAAGAATACCAAAGTATATTGCTAGAAAGCCAAAGATGTGTGGGAACTGATGAAAACATGACACTAAGGATACACTAACATTGCAATTTTCCCATTAAAAGTGCCCTCAGCATGGAATATATTTAGATACACTTATTTTAGCCACTTTCAAGTGTAGAAGAATCTATGGGTAAGAAACCTTAACAAAATACCTTACTGAGAGTTTCCTATTCCTCAGATATGCTTTGCTTGCTGCACCTTATTTCATGATCCCCCAAATTAATGTTGAAAGCACACCTTCTAAATGTTCTTAAGAAGTGCTCTCAAGAGCTGCCTCAAGTATTCTGTTGCATGAAAACGTAGATTCCCAGTTTGTGACCCTGGTAGAAGTAAATAATTACACGGTTAACATTTTGAGGTCCATCTAATGTTTGCACTGTGCAATTCAGGAGGACACTATGAATGTAATAAAATTGGTCTTTCTTCTATAGCTTGCCATTTCCTAGAACTGCCAATGCTAGTCCTGTCTTCCTGAGCAATTTCGTGACTTTCAAACTTTAGGCTACTCTGCATTACACCAACAGCCCCTGACTAATGCGGTCTTTTGGCAACAAAGCAGTCATTTTAGGGAATGAAAAATTGGCGGATGTTTCTTCTGTCAACCTAAGGATATCCTTTTGCAAGGAAGAATCCCATGTGTGTCTTTAAGACGAATTAGTTTTAGACAAATAATTTTTCCGTTACTGCAACAGCTGGAAGCAGCTATAGATGTACCAAGTATATAGCTGTATTTTTGTCTTATGTGTAAGGATGTTTAAGGTCTCTCATTTGCTGTTTCTGGACTAGGACACTCTAAGGACTATCATGCAAGTCATCATAAATCCTCAGTTCTACTGAAATGGACTTCTTTTAGGTATGTCATTATTTATATAATAACTAATACCAGAGTGATGTCTCAGAATCTTCCCTTCAATGTAAGTATTTTAGCACACCGCTTACTCTGTTTAATTTTTGTCCATGTTTTACATATAGTTGTAATAAAATCTGCTTGAAATGTTTCTTGTAAAATCATAGTATTAACCATATTTTTTGTGTTCAAACATGTATGAAAATAAAAACATTCATTTTCTGAGTTATACGAGTTTATGATAGTATATCAAATGATTCAATGTTTTTAACATGATTGTATGGCACTTATCTGGGAGGCTGGGACTATAAATAAAGTAATAAAGTTTCTAGTCCTATATGTAGACACTTAATCAATCAAGCTGCAAAATAAGACAGTCTGGATTCCCACTCTAAGACTTAAAAAGTAGTACCCTTTAATGGATACATTTATTGAGTTTTATGGGCATTTCATTTTTTATGTTTGCATCTTTTATTTAAAGATCTTTTCTGATCTAGATGAAGGTGAAAGCAATGCAAGCGTTGTTACATCTTGATCGATATTTGTCCAGAAAATTAAAACACTGGATGATAATACATTGCTAATAGCACTATTTCTCCTCTTGCACCTCCCGTTCTTCATGCAGCAACTTCAGAACTAGCAGCTTTAACTGGGAATGTAACCAGTCTCACATAAAGTTACAACGGTGGCTTGTTTTCCTTTAGCATACTTCTCATTCTCTTTGAGAAAGCTGTGAATGCATTTGAATGTAAAATATAATGGCCCAAACCAGTGGTGACCAACCTATGGCTTGCAGACCTAAACTGGTCTACCAGAATCATCCCTCTGGTCGTGGCTTTCTCCTCGCCAACATCTTCCCCCAAATCCTTGCAACTCATCCTCTGTTAAACAGGAAAAAGTATATTCCCTGCATGAGCAAAGTGTATGCACCTTCCTTCATGTGGATGTGAAGGAACATGTGCCAAGGAAGACTGCAGATGAGATGGAGGCACTTCCAGTGACAGCCTCCTGTGGCCAAAGAATGGTTACTCCTGACATAAATTAGTCAGTGGTGCAGTTCACACCAAAGGACCTTCACATGAATGCTGACAGAATTAAACTGCACAGGCATTTAGAAGTACACTGGAGTTACAGTCCTTAATATCACCTTCTCAAAAAAGTCCTGCTTCCTTCTTCCAAAGAGCAATTCAGAAATAACAATGGACAGTTTTCAGGAGCTTGCGACTCAGAATTATTTTAGCTCCTGATGTTTTAGCTTAATGTATCCTACTCTTCAGTTTCAGGACCTCTATTCAGAGTGGACCAGTCATATGGGCCTAAATGAGTCATGTCTTCCATTTCAATAAGATGACTCACATGCTTAGCTGGGTGTGTTTGCATGCTAATATTCCTTGAAATAAAAAATGAGACAGGTGAAGCAAAGTTTCAAAATGCAAAATAGCATTTCTCAGCTGCTCAGGCCAGATCAAGGAAATATCCTGGACTTAAACCATGGGCCTGGAAAAACACCCGCATGGCAAAAATTCTTCAAAATCCAGTACAATCTACATCATGAGAGCATCGTTCTATAGAAACACCTTTTCTTAAAGCAGAACAGTCCTCTGATTGTTACCTTGTGCCTCTCAGATTTAAATTTATTCACCGACAAATACAAAACTAAAATATAAAGAAAGGTAAGAAATCAGCTTAAATAATAGACGAGTTTAATGGGAATCTACGTAACTCAGTCTGAGGAAGTATAGGAGCTTTTTTAGTTGATGCAATGTAATCATTTAAATCTCTATGCACTAAACCTGGAATTTTTATTCCTATTCAAATAATTTCTGACGCTAACCAGGCCAGCAGTGGGTTTTTTTAAAGAACAGGTTAGACAACATTTGTTGGAAGTTATTCACTAAATCAACTAACTTACTTGGGGAAAAAAAAAGCGCTATCTTTTGGAGCACAAAGTGTTTGTCCAGGAGCTGTGTGCTCAAGAGCTTGCGTGTTTTTCTAAGTGATTGGTCCATGAAAAGATAACTGCTTTTCCTTACAGATCTTGCCTTGCTTATCCCATCGGACCATTTCAACTGCATCATCCATAGTATGGGAATATCTTATGATTCACTGACCAGTAAGTCTGAAAGGCAGACTGTTTCGTCCAGTGGTTGGCAAATTTTCAAGGGTGTGTGAGGTTGGCTTTTTTCCCCTTCAGACAGTAAGAGCCTGCCGGGAAGACTCGCAGGAGCCAGCTGACGCTGCCTCTCAGATCTGTAGCTGTATCCGCTCTGCGTGCCGGAGAGGGTCCCAGCTCCACGGCATCCTGTTGAATTCCTGCGGCCTCGCTTGGATGTTTATCTAAAGATGCTTCAGCTCCTGCTCCATGACCATGCTCTGTGTCACTCAAAATCTGGCTGCGTGTTGCCTTTCCTTCCTGAGCTATTGCTCCAAGGATCTGTACAATTCCAGGGTTAGGTATTTTAGCGGGGCCAGGCGATGGCTGAGGTCAAGGAGTTTCAGCCTTTATATTCCTAGGGACTGGAGAAGCATCTCCAGTAACTAACTAAATAAAATATTTTTATAGGTTGGAGTCTAATGTCAGGACTGTCACTTAGATAAACCATTATATTCCTCATACCCTTTTGTGGTCCCTTTTAAATATGTTCTCTGTAATTATAAATACAGAACCCCAGAGCTTTTAGGAGCGGCAGCAGGAGATTCATTCCCACTCCGAGCACAAGGTTATGCACTTTAAATGCAGAGGGGCAACGTAGAGCATGTAACTCTGACAGACATTTCCACTTAGGCTTTTTCCTATTCTGTGAAAGAAACTGTACTGAACAAAAATATACACAAGCTGAATCCACATCAAAGACATACGTGCTCTTAGTATAAACCCAGAAATTAGTATTTTGTCTTCTTGTTTTTCTACCGAACTTCCAGCCATCCCCAGTTTGCTGAAATGCCTTACTGAATGTACAAGTATGCCCATCATCCTTTACAAGCAGTGATGCATGGCTTTCTTGCCATTATTATTATGGATGTACGCCCGGCCTGTGTTCACATCGTAAGTAAAGTGCTCACGCAAAATCAAATGCTTACATTCAGATACAGGTGACAGCAAAAAAGCGGATTATGGTGGAGATATTCATCTGCAACTTCCCTCTTGTACCGAGCTTCCCTGGATTGTTTTATTCTGCTGTGGTGCTCAGAGAAATCTGTCATTTTCTCAGGCTGATTTCTTGGATTGCCCAGGTTATATTGGTTCTAACGGCATATTTAGCAAGCAAATATATTTGCAGTACATTCTGTAAAACACGTTCTTCATTTTGACATTCGGGGTGTTGGGTTTTTTTCCAGTCACCCTTTAACCTTTACAACTCCCACACACATTCTCGTTTTATATATGCTTGCAAATTTCCCAGCAGAGGGACATAACTCTACCGGAGCGCATTGTACGGTTAAGCCTTGCAAAGAAAGCAACCCCCTTTCTGCACTGTAGGGCTCCCATCATTAGTAATGCCAGAGCAGCGGCGACCTACGATGCTGTCGAGCTCTGGCGAGGCTCCTGAGAAAACACCCCTCCAAATCAAGCCCTCACGGCGTGTTCAGGCTGTTTCTTTCCTTCGAGCAATGGCTCAAAACTCAAGTTCAAGCCATCCAAAATCGTGTGTCTGAGCCTTCAGCCGTGCAAGCCAAGAACTCGGGCGAGCCGAGCCGGCC
>NW_009650064.1:8293761-8344172 GCF_000708025.1 Charadrius vociferus
GTCGGCCCCTTCGTTGCCCACGTGGCTGGCAAGCGGCTGTTGGCCCGCTGGGCGCGGGCCAGGATCCAGGGCAGCGAGACGCTCAGCGCCGTGGTCCGCGTCGTGGAGGGCGGCAGCGGCCTCAAGGTGGTGGCTCTGGCACGGCTGACCCCGATCCCCTTCGGGCTGCAGAACGCCGTCTTCGCGGTGAGTCCCAACCCCGGGCTGTGCGGCCAAGGAAGAAGCTCTGGCTAGAAGGATGGCTTGCAGCATGGTGGCTGGTGTCGCTGGTGGAGGTTGCCTCCTTTCCTGCAAAGAAACCTTGGTTTCTTTCTCTTTTAATAATAGAAAAAACAACTCCCCTGCCTGCTTTTGCTAGTGGTTCTTCTGTGCTTGCACATGGATGGCAGGTGGATTTTTGAGGTGCCTTGTTCAGTGGCATTGCATTAGAGTTGCTCTCTGCCTTTCAAGACTGTGATCTGGTGTTAGAAAGAAGCACCAAGGTGCTGTGGAGCAATATCTACGGACAACTCGACAGTTTTAAAGTGCCTGTGTTTTTAAAGTTGTCTGACTGGGAGGAAAAGTTTGTACTTTTAAGCAGTCTTGCCAGAGCTCCCTAAACTACTTAATATAATCATATCGGAAAGAAAGAAGTGGACAGATAAAAATTCTTGCTCAGTTTGGTTGATGTTTGTAGCATATATCTGGCAAATCCATACAGGGTGTTAAGTCCATGCGCACAAGAGAGGTCACGTATTTTGGGCACAGCAGCAAGATGTAGGCTTACGGCTGAAAAGTACATCCGAGTGGTACTGAAAGTTAGTTTAAATTTGAGTTTGGAAAAGGGTCAGTGTTGCTTTTTCTACTTTTAGATGAAGATTTGGTGCACGCTTTAAGAATAATTATTTTAAATCCGTAACCTTATTGTTCTCTTCAGTCATCTTAAAGGAGAAAGTAAAGAAGAACATGAAGGTTGGCCTTTTTGGGTACCATCATGCTGATGATGACAATTTCAGACCCTCAGCTCTTCCTGAGTGCTGTCTGCAGGATCTGTTTTTGGCTGTGTGTTGCACCTCAGTTGTGTCTGCTAACTTGGTGAAATCAAAACACAGCAAACCGGATAGTGAAATATTTTAAATGTTTAACAGTAACTACTATGTTCCTTAATGTAAGAGACCCTCTGAACAAGTGTTTTGCTCTGTCACTTTCTTACAGCACACTTTCCTTCCCCGGTCTGCAGTCCTGATCCTGTACCTTTCTGAAGCGCTTGCTTAATTTTGATAGAATCATCTGGTTGAAATGAGTAGGTCACTGAATACCGAATTTGTTATTTAAAAAAAATATGAATCCACACAATTTTTAGGGGTTAACGCCCACATCAAATAGTTAAAATTGCTACGTATGGAATTGTGTGTTCTGGGGCATTCATCTCCAGAGCTATAATCTCTGTCCATAAAAGCTGTAGCAACTTATCATTTCTTTTTAAGCAGATCCTTTAACTATTTACTTATTACGAAAGAGAAGAACCTCAGCTGTTTTATTTAGTTACCTATATTACTGTAGCACTGAGGAAGCTTAGACCTGTGCAGCCAGGAGCAAAGTCTACCCAGAGCCCAAGGTCCCGGTGTAGCAGATGAAGCTTCTGCTACTGTGTGACCCTCGTAAAGTGGGGAGAGCTATTTGGTTCTGTTGTTCACAGCTTCTGGCTGTCACTTGAAGTAGTCAACAGACGTTGTAGGGTAGTATTGGATCTGAAGAACTGACCAGAGAATTACTGAATCAAAATGATTTCCTTCCTGGCGTAACTGTTCTGTTGGAAACACAATTCAGCAGAGTATTCAGGCCAGTGCAATATTAAAGTAATGCTGTAAATCAGTGTTTTATTTTCTCTAAGTACTGCAAGCTCAAGCATTTCCTTTCCAAGTGGAAGATTTCGGTGTTAAAATAACAGATAGGAAATGAGATGAAACCAGATTCTTGACCATGCCAAATAACTTGGACGTTGCCTGCTAAAATCAGTTTGGGTTGCATTTATTACTCAGTATTTATTATTTTGCAGCATAGTCAAATAAAGCACGGTGTGTTCAATTTTTAACCAAGAATATTTAATATGAACTACTAGATTACTGAAAAATAAAAATGTTGCATGAAAATCTGGGAATTCAAGGCAGTTTCCCACTGTGAGTCAAGTTCAGGCTACGTCTAGAGTACAAAATTCTACCTACACAGACTGAGCTGTCATTTCTTTGAAGTCTGACTTATTTGAAAACCTAATGCTCTACTTAAGTTTAAAATGCAAGGGGATTTGGGGTGCCCTATCCATTTCACCGTGCCAGCAACTTCAGCAATGAATTTGGAAAGGGTTGCTCGTACTTGTAGAGGAAAGAACAGTGAATGTAAGAAAACCTGTGCGTCTTTAATTTTCCAGCAGTCCGGTCTATGCGTGTTTTCTATGGGCATATTTATAAGTAAAGTGGAAATACTGAGAATACTTAAATAAGAGGTGAGGGAGGAAGGGACACACGAGGTCCAGGACAAGGCATAACCTTGAAGTGAGAGGGGTCATCTGCAGGGCTGGGATTAATGGGTTTCCACAAGCACTTGTTCAGTGGTGTGTACCATCTGCTAAGGGTTTTGGGGAGGTTGAATTGCAGGGGAATGTACAGAAGGAAGGAAGAGCTTCTTAGCATTTGATTAGCAATGGGATCATATTATCTATAATGGCACAAGAAGAAAATGAACGCAAATTCCGTGGTTCTTGCCAGTCGGACGTGAACATCCTGCTGCTTAAGGTCATTCTGCTGCTCTTTGGGAAAGCGCTGATAGTAGGAGCAGTGGGGTAATGTGTGGACCTGGAAGACCTTGAAACTTAACTGAAAGCATGTTTGTATTCCTCTTTGGGTTTTGCTTAGTTGTTGCTCCTGTGGTGCCAGGGTGGCCTGGGCTGCTGGGGTGGGCTGATAGCTCTTACTGAAGTGTTTGTCCATGAGCAGCCCTCTCCCCTTGGCAAATCTGAGTGTTTTGAAGGCAGGTCTGTAAGGAGGCCTGGTATGCAGGTTATCACCTCCTTCACACTAGTGGGTCCCTGGAGTGAGATTTGTGTAAACTGATTATTTGTAGTGCCAGGTGTATCTTAGATCAGAATTCATATTTCTTTTTTCCGTCTTTGAGAAGAATACCACATGGAAGAAATAATCTGACTAAAAAATCTGAGTGTCTGAGTACGTATCTCTGGTCAAATCAGAGTTGAAGAAATGGTACCTGCTTTCCTGCTTTGCAGGAACATGCAGGCTGCTTACTCTGCTTGTTGGAAAATTTGTTTTTGCTTTGTTTTTTCACTTGCTACTTTTTTTTTCTTTTTTCAAAATAAAGACTATCAGAATTGTCCTTTGCTCTTGGTTGCTAAGCCTACTTGATCCGAAACATGGGGATTTTTAAGTTGAAGGGAGAGAAATCTGGTGCAAGCCCCAAAGGCATGTGAGCCCCCAACAAAGTCCTGACACAAGAATTTATGCTTTGACAGTACTGAACCAAAGGTGTCAGCTGCAAAGAATATACAAAAGTTCTGCCAGAAAAAGCCTGTCCAAGGCTTAATGGGAGAGTTTCTGGCTAATGTTTTTGTTACCAGAGCAGTTAGGTAGTTCTTGATAATCAGTATGGCCCATAACACAATTGCGTCCGTGCTTGCTTTGGGATTTCACTATTAATTTTGCTGGCTTGAGCTTTCACTTGAAACAGAGTCCTGGTAGCCTCTGTTCGGCAGCTTGGCCACACAGAACCCAGTGTCACAGGTTTATAGAACAGGTAAAGTTCATAGAAGGAACAATACGGAAAACTAAGTTTTATTGAAAATTCCCCAGGTTTTCTAGGTAGGGATGCTGTCTGCTTCTTGTGCCTTCTAGTGGAAGTGATACCGCTGTAGGTCTAAACCTTGCAAACCAGGAGTTACGGGGGCATCTGCAAATTTCCCCTCCCCCCCTCCTCCTTAGCTTTCAGATTAGTTGGAAGCAGAAGTTGCAGTCCAGAGTATCCATGGGCAGCCTCCCCTTCGTTTGGGAACAGTCTCTTTCGTGGCTCAGGAGGTCCGATTGCTTCAGGACAGATCCAGATGTGTTGTTCTGCAACCGAAATGTCCTTAATACATATACAAAAATGAAAGAGGTGCCCAGGAGTGTTAAAATAATCTTTGGGAAGTTTCCCAGTTCCATTAGATTTAATGATAGTGTCCTACTTAGCAAATCTTTCCTTGGCATTAGTATTTCAGAGACTTTTAATAGCAGTTCCTTCATTCCCTTGGCAATATGGGAAGTTTTGGTCGTGCATTCTTATTACCTGGCCCAGATTACTATAATGTTTAAAAAAAAAAAAAAAAGTCTTTTCAAAGCATTGGTCAAATGTCAGGTTTTGACATAATTATATAGTCCTTTTTCATTATAAATCTAAATTAATTTTGTATAGAGAGGGAAACGTGTTATTTGTAGTGCTGGTATATATTTCAGTCTGTGGGAAGTATAATTTGCAGTGTGAAATTTGGAATTGGTTTATTGGATCTTGTTCCAGTGAATTATTCTTAATCTTTATGCTTCATTGCATTCTCCTCCTCCATTGCCCTTCCTTCCTCCCAAAAACTTTCCACTGATGGTGCTCAGAGCTCTGAGAATTCAGCACTGTGACTTTCATAGTAACCAAAGTTTATTTTAAGAATAGCATGATGAAATGAGTAACTTTGCTGCTATTCTCTTGTCTTCGACATTGTACAAAACTGTCAAGGTCAATAATTTCCGTGTAGGCTCCCAGTGTTAGGGTCTGTTCTTAATTAGAACTTGTTTTATCACTATGTGATCAACTGAATTGTCTGGAAAAATCCTTAGACTGCTTGTTTCAAAATTGACCTTTTCGTACTCATTTTTAACCCATAGTTTCCTCATGTTTTCATTTTGCTTACGTAAATATCTTTTGGGCTTTTGCATTTAATATTTCCCAATTGCTGCTGATACTAATTTAGTGGGTACTGTGTACTTAGTTCCCATGTAAACTGTCCACATACTGACTCAGAACAGAAATTTCACAGCAAAGAGAGGAAAATACCTTGAAGTGTTATTAGTTTTTTCCAGAGACGCTGACAAAAGCTACAACCGTGTGTACTATTTTGTTCACTAATTAAAGTGTGATGTAAAGTATCTTTGGTAGAGAATCTTAATGATACCCATGTGTATCAGTATAGATATAGGTAGAGATCACTGATAGATGTATATGTATCTTAATGAGCTATATACTTACCTTGCAGAGGCAAATTGTATCTGCCATGCTGTTTACCTAGATCATATTTAATACAGTGACATTTTGAACAATGACTCTTTCATTAGTTGCCATACATGTAAAATGCAAAGCAAATAGACCTTGCTTTAGACCTTCACATTTGATAAAGTAATTTCTTCCTGCAAGCAAATTCTCATAAATTGTAGGGCTCCATTCACCATGAAGAAATAAACATCTTCAATGAACAGTGTAATTGCATCCTTAGTTAATGACTTCTGCACAGAGATGTTGTGTAACGTAAGATGAAATGAAACAAAACCTAGTAACTTTAAAAAGGCCAGATGAAAACTAGCCACATACTATTTTCTTGTATTATCTTAGATTCATGCACAATGGAAAGTTTCAGTGAAGGAAAGTAAGAATTATTTCCTTATTTTGCACGGCTGGTTGTGGGAGCGGCAGTCTGGTTGTTTGTGCACATAGATTGTGTTGGAGCTGTGCTCAGTTTCTTACACTGTCTTTTACTCAGATTACAGATTTGTCACTACCCAACTACCTGATGGCTTCTTCAGTTGGGCTGCTTCCTACTCAGCTCCTGAACTCATACTTGGGCACTACCTTGCGCACCATGGAGGATGTGATTGCAGAACAAAGTGTTAGTGGCTATTTTATATTCAGTTTACAGGTAAGTTAAAGTAATTGCTTTCATAGACCTTGGTAACAGGAATGTCAGTCTCTTTATAATTGCTTGGATAAGCAATTAGTTTTGGAAGCAGTCATCTTCTTGCGTTTGAGTATTTCTATACCCCCCTAATTTCTTGCCCATTTACTGTACCAGTGGGTTTCAAGACAGATTTTTTTCTTCTGCAGCCAGTAGATAAGTTTCCTTCCTGTAGCTTTGTCTCTCCAAGTCATTGAATCTTTGCTTTGGAAACTGCATACCCATAGGCATGTGTGTGAGACAGAGAGATTCAGTATTTTTGATTTGTCTTTCAGGTTGTACAGCCTCTTGTGCCAAAGAGGTGGGCTGCAGGAGGTTTGAGGGAATGCATGTCTTGAGGGGGTTAAGAGCTGCTCCCTGTTGGCATAACAGCTCCCCAGTCTGAGGCAGCTGACCTCTTACAGACTGACAGCTGAGCAAGTATGGCATCTGGTATTGAAAAGTAGCGGCTTTTTAAAAGTATTTAATTTACAACTCTGTTATTGGTATTTTCAGTGATTGTGTAAAACTGAGCTGACATTTCTTTTTCACAGGCTTATTGATTGCTAGATACCCAGAGAAATGGGTTTCCAGTCTACTGTTTTCTTTTGATTTTGGTTTCTTCTGTTAGAAAAGTTTAATTCTCTCATACATCACGTGCCACAAAGCAGAACTTACTCAGTGTTCTCTTTTTCTCTTTCTGCCACAGTTTTGTCAAGTTTGCTTCTCTTCCCCTCTGTGGTAATCTTCTGCTGAATTTTAGACTTGTCAAACCACCCCTACACAAAAGCCCGTGTGCCACCATCTGTGAAGCAGTGTGCTCGGGGTTTGTAGACCTAGCACCTGTGCAGGGTTCACTGTCAGCACTGAACACTCACAATTTTGCGTAGGTATTTGGGGTGAAAAGTGCTGTAGAAATACCATTTTGCTAATGCCTAAATCACAATATCTTAATTTTGCAAGTGAGTAAATTCGTGAGAAGTATACAATACCTTTACATCAACTTAGCTGATGAAATAATTTTTCAATAAATTTTGGGGGTAAGCCTTAAGTCTGCGACCATTACAAACGTAGAGGTCGTGAGTATTTCAGGACCAGATTATATATTAAAACCTCCTCTGACAGTGTCAGTACTTCAGGCTGTGTGTGACCAGCAGTTACCATGGTTTGCAGACTTTCAGTTGGTACTGCAGTCATTTATCTTCCTCAGTTTTTACAATCATAAAGCTGATATTTAACAATGCTGAGATACAAAAATAAATGTAGGACCATTTTACACCCCCCACCCCCCTCCGCCTGAAACTTGTGTGCCCTTAAATGGAGCATAAAATTTATAGGTTTCTTAGAACAGGGTTATGAGTATTAAAAATGCCTTTGTAAAAGTGGGGTAAATAGCCTCGATAGATCAAAGAGAAAATAAATGGTTACTTGATCAGCTTTCATTTTAGTAGTGAAATGTTATTTCCAGGGTAGTAGCTTTTAGTGGTCTTTTTTATTTTTTCCCATTAATGTTTTTTTTTTTTAATGACATTGACTCTCCTTTGTAGATTATATGGGTTGTAACTTAACTGTGGCTCACTCAGGTAAGTGCTGGCTGGAGAGGCTGAATGTTTGAATAGGAGTGCTCACCTCCTTGACAGCAATCCTTGGGACATGACTGAATAAGTGAAGGGGACCCTGTTAGTGGAGGAATTACTTGTGTTCTCCCACTTTCTTTCAGGCATCTGCCTGGTGCTTTGCCTGGTTGGGCTTTGGATGGGACTTTGATTTAGTAAATAGCTCTAAAAATCCTTCACATTTCATGGTTTTGTGTGTGTGTGTATATATATAAAAAATTATTTATCTAGGGAGCTGGGCTACTGGTAGTAATATTTCTAAAACCAGTGAAATTTAAATAAGCTTTTAGAATAGGATTTTTTTCCTAAATATTCAGAACTTAGTGTCCATAGTCTCTTTTTGACTCTTATATTGACCAGCTTTTGATATGTGTAACTTGAATTAGTGAAGAACATCTTTTTCACCACAAGAATAGTCAAGCAGTGGAGCCGGTTGCCCAGAGAAGTGGTGGAATCTCTATCCTTGGAAGTTTTCAAGACCTGACTGGACAAAAGTCCTGAACAACCTGGTCTGATCTTGCAGCTGGCCCTGCTCTGAGCAGCAGGTTGGGCTATAGACCGCCCAGATGCTTTCCAGACAGAATTATCTTGTGACCATACTTGTCATTCATCTTACTCGATGATATTCTAGCGTCTTTTATGCCATGCTGACAGATGTTTTAAGTGATAGTCCTTAATGGTAAAGAAAACACAGCCCTACCAATTAATAACGAAGTCCGGTGATCAAAACTTTAGGTTCTGTTGTAAACAATATCACCTTTCTGTGTTTTTGAAAGGAAGTTGCCGATTCCAGCTAGTTTCATAAAACATTCTTTAAAAAGGCAGAGGAATTTTCTTGTTTCAAAGGGACTCTTACTATGAGACAGCTTGATTTTTATTTGAAGGTTTTATTTTTAAGGAGGTTCTCGGCTGAAAATTTAAGTGGTGTTTATTGAAACCAAAGGCTGCCTCCGGGGAATGCAATGCTTGCCAATGTCACTGAATGAGTAATTTCTAAGCAGAAATTGTCGAGGTTTATTTCTGACAATTTTTGTGGTGAAAGTTTAAAAACTCATAGCAATAAAATTCAGAGCAAAAACCTGAACTAAAACCCTAGTTTTGTACAATATTTCCTCCTTAAAACAAACAAACAAAATCCCACACCACCAACATCCTTTCCCCTCCCAGAGCCGTCCTCCAGAAACCAAGTTCTTCCCATACAGACTATATTAAGTCGCTTGGAAACTCTGATTATGTCCTGTTTAGTCCTGACACCCGAGCACAGTGACACTGCTGCTTTCTGCTGTCTTCCACACCAGAGGGGCAAGGACAAGAAGTTTTATTTCCTTTGATCTGCATCATCCCCTGTCTCTGCCATTTTGCAAGTTGCAGATGCCCAGTACAATTTCAACCTATTCACTTGATATGTGGAAAACAGTCCTTTTGACTTACAGAAATACACCGCGTCATTTCTTTGTGGAAATATTTTTGCCAAAAGAGAAAGTGAAGGGATTGCTTTCTAACAAGGATGTGGATGTCAATGGAAAGAAAATATCTTTTCAATTTGTGTAATACCTGTGTTCTGATATGCTAGTTATGTTTTTAGTACATGTAGTTTTAGAGCCACTCATCGGTTAAGTTCATCTCCCTTCTGATGTCATGCCTGGGAAGCATTGGGTCAACAGATGCCTCCCTGAGTCTTTGCATCGATGACTTTTTATTCTGTTCAGAACAGCTGCTTTGTATTCCTGCTTACAGTTTATATAGCCTACAACATTCTTTTATTTTATTTGCAGATTGTCATAAGCATAGGACTCATGTTTTATGTTGTTCACCGAGCTCAAGTAGAACTGAATGCGGCTATTATAGCGTGTGAAATGGAAATGAAGACATCGCTTGTTAAAGACAGTCAACCGAGCATCAGTGGTTCAACCACATACTGCAACAAGAGGACAGTAACATTCTCTGGAGGAGGTGTCAATATTGTGTGATTTCAAGTATTAATAAAGTAAGGTTTTGTGAACCTAAGCTATTGCCTAGAAATATCTATGGACAATTCAACTAGTTTAAAAAAAAAATAATATTACAAGTGGTTACAGGTTGTACTGTGGCACAAACCAACCAACCAGCTCTTCAATTGCACACGGGGTGACTTCTAGCAAGATAAGGAAGGTGGTGAAGTAACTTAAGATGTAACTGCAAATTTGGCTGCACCTTTGTTCATTTATTATGCCTGTCATGGCCTGTAATCTGCACTTTAGGTTTTTTCCTTTGCTCCTATAAACTGAGAAATGCTTCTATAAACTGAGAAAAGTAGCACAGAGGTAAATATTTTTCTGCTTAGCATTATTTATAAGGCTGAATAATTATATGCAGTAGAATTTTATTACTGATAAAGATGAATGAGAAAGTATGCAATTCAATGTATGTTATTCTTGAATGTGCTTTTGCTTTGGAATTGCTTTCAGAACTTGGAGTGTATTATTTAGCTAATGATGGGACCATTTGGCTTTTCCTTCATTTATGATTTTGAAATAAGAGAACCCTATATAATGTTTTGGTTGAATGTATTTTTGTAAGTCATTAAAATTGTTGCAGAGCCATGCATATGTATTCACGCAAGCTTAAATCCTACGTTGTGGGACTGAAGTGCTCTTAAATAACATTTTAAGTTACACTGTGTAATATGCAAAGTAAAAGGGAAAATACAGAAGTTATAATAGATTGCAGTGACTGTTTGAAGGAGACTTTATGACCTAACTGTTGTGTTGGCTTGGCCACCTTGGTGATTGTAACAAAGGGCTGTTCCACATTAGTCCTATTTATAGTATTTTTAATCGCTAAAAGGATGGAGTTTCTCAACTCGCATGACTGCATGTAATAAGGCTTCCAGAACAGGGAGCTAAATCTCTCCTTTAAACAGAATGATGGGATACTGGCAGTACTAATTTTACATGAAGGTGGCCTTTATTTTGTAATTGAATCCCCCCTCCCTCTAAAAAGCTTTAAAAATTCACTTTGGTTGGCATGTTTTTTTCTAAAAGTTTTACATTTTTTAAAAGACGCAATCTATTATAAATTTCATCAGAGTGAAGAAATGAAAACTAGAGGTTCTCCTTGGAAAAATAAATAATCCATTAATGGAGGAGGACAGTAATGTCTCTGAGACTCAGGAATTCTGACTCCATTTTTGCAAGACAACACTGTATTGGATAATGCTCCTTTTCCGCGTGCTGTGGACTGTTTTTCACCGCATTTGAATAGATTGGATAACCTGATAGTAACTCCTGTGTGTGTGTAAAAGGAAAACAACAATAATGCCTGAACATGATGTCCTGTATGTGTGAATTTCATGTAGATATATGTACCAATGTTCAATTGCTCAAACACACGCAAGTCATCGGACACAAAAATAATGTAATGTATTGCTGATTTTGTAGTTATTTTGTGTAAGTTTTTAAAGATGCTTTCAGCCTTCAAGATTTTGTGTTAATTTCTAACAATATGACTGTGCCTCCTCTTTGTAAGGCTGTTTGTAGGGTCACAGCATTTTTGTCTTGTTGAGAATAGCAGGTCTTGAAGGTCATTGGGAAGCAGAGATTTGATAGCCTCTTACAGCCTTACTGTGAGGATGTACGGTACTCGCATAACTTGACATCTACTCATTCCTTGGTAGTGGAAGTTCAATTTTGTTCTTGAAATACGTATTCTTTGCAGACCGCTGTTCTTGGGTCTTGTGACCTAGGGAACTGAACTATTTAAATGAAACAACAAAGTTCAGATTGTCTCCTTTTTGTTGTTTTGGGGTCTGGGTTTTTTTGTTTGGTAGGTTGGTTTGTTTTTGAAAAGGCAATCTGTATATACCTGGAAGTATTCATTTACACATCTCTGCCTCTGACAGCTCCTGTGTGAAAACAAGAGAGCCAGATAACTTTTTGATGGCGTTATTTGTCATCATAGTATAATTGAGCCCTTTCTTAACTAAAGCTTTTTTTAATTTTTTTTTTTTTCTTGGAAAGAACAATCCTTCAATAAATGAACTGATCTGAACTTTGCTCCAGCTTGCCAAATCAACAACAGTGTTTTGAAGAGGGTATCTCTTTCTTTGCATTTTTTAACTAACTTAAGGTTGTGTTGATTATTCGAGAACATTTCCCAAATATGTATTTTGAAGTGCTTTTATTTCCATGACATTTTGTAACCAGAGTAACTTCACTATGTGAATACTTTTGTAGTATGGAATTAGTTCTTAAGACTTTTGCATTTTGCTTGATACTTGTAATATTTGTGTACAAGTTAATGGGAAATGTGCATTAAAAGGAACTTTTCTGTACCATGCCAATCATAATTTTATACAATAAATTCACTCAAATTTCTTTAAAGGAATATGTATTAAATGTTTAGGTTGCTATGAAGTAGTTGAAAAGAAGGTGCAGTAGAGTGTTGTCTCCACATATGCATGCAAGCGTAGTTATCTATGTTAAAGGAGTAACCAGTTAGGATTTAAGGATGAATTCCATGGGTGGGGAGTTACTGACAAGGGAAAGACACTTGATTTTTATTTTTTTTTTTAAATTAAAAACATGCTTAATTATGTTAAATACTTTAAAGGTTAGGTATTTGTAGCTGCCTTTTTGATAGAAGAATAAGCATATGTGTGCTTAGGAGAAATGTGCTTCTGAACCGGAAGGGGATTGATATTTTTGAAAGTAAAAGCAGTAAAAGTGATGCATTTTTATTTTATTTTTTATTTTTAGATAATTCCCTACCTAGTGCAATTAAAAAGTAAAAGGGCATGAATCCAGTTCAAATGATACTTGGCAAGTCACCTTCATGAATATTTTCTGAGTTGCAATGATGGTGAAATTTCTGCTTTTTCTATATGAAATGTACCTAAATTGCAGGATCATATAGAGGAAGGAGTCTGTCTCAGCTGTGTGGCACCAGTTTTCCTTCCTTCTCCTTGTGGTAAGTGCAACTGTGTAATAAATTTGTCAAAATTTAACTTCATGCTAAGCACCTGTGAGGAAAACCCTTTTTTATCCAAGAGCTTCATATACTATTTCCATACTGATTTTTGCACAATAACTTCAACAAGCATTGCCAAGGTCAAGTTTGAGGAATGGTAAAACTGCCCTTAGATGGTGTGTGGCTAATGTCACGTACCAGATCCTTTGCGTTCATTTTCAGCTTTCCACCCGAGACTGGTATGATTTGGATTTTGACTGGCTGAGATTATTGGAATCAGTGGTCTTGCAAATAATCTAGGATACGGTGCTTAAGACGAAATATAAATGTGTTCCCATTCACACTGTGGCCATTCTTAATGACAGAAGCAAATGGCTCAAGTAGCTGTGTGACAGGCTTCCTCACTACAGGAAATTCAAAGTTGGTACCAGTCCCATCTACATAAGAAGAAGGTGGTTTTGGCACGAGGGAATAGGAAATTGAGTGCAGAGGGAAAACTGATGCAAATTCTGCCTCTGCTGGGGAAAGCAGCTTGTGCCTGTCCTCTCCAGTCCTGCAGAATTAGTGATGTGCCTGGCAACACAGGGATGATGGGTCTTAACACATCCTCTCTTCGTGGGCATTAGCATTTGTCTTGCACTATCCCGCTGTATTGATTTTTAATTTATATGAATTTATTAGTGATAAATAGCAAGAAATAACTGAGTCTGCAGTTTCAGTCCTGTCCTTTTCCTCCTTCAATACATTATTCTGGCATATTGCTAAACTACATTTTAATGAAGTCTTGTGTTCGTTAATGTAGGTTGAGTCCCCCTTACTAGCCAAGTTGGTTGGATCTGGATTCTTGACTAATTTGGAAAATTAGCTGGGCATGATTTGCTGTCATGAGTGTGCAAAACCCTCTAATTTTCCTTCTAATTATTTAGGACTTTAGATATATTGCTAAAGAAATTAGCAGAATAGGTTTATTGTGCAAGGGTTTTGGTTTCTTTTGTTTTAGCAAAAAGGTTATTAGCAAGATAGCAGAAGAAGGATTTGTTGTGTCCTGATCCTGAGACTTGAATACTGGGTGTCATCCCTTTTGAGAGACGAGAATGTTGCCAAGATGTGGCATACATAAGCTTAGATGAGTCAAGGTAATCAGGTGTCCACTTTGATCAAGAAAGTGTAAACCCTGTATCTTCAGGTCAGCATGGCAAGCCTTTTTTTATCATCCAGTCTGCAGAGCAGCACAGTTTGGCATTGGTGGCCGCAGCGCGTTGTTTCACATCCCTCCACATCTGCAGGAGGGGGGATCTAGAGAGCTGCAAGTCTTTCAAGCTGAAGGGGAAGAAATCATAGTCTGACCACAGCAGACAAAGTTTGAGGAGGTTAAATTAACCTTAATGTTGCCAGAACTGTGAATACACCTAAGTGCCTTGTTTTCTTAATTGCCAAATCCTTTGACAGCTTCTGCTTCATTCCACGGGAGGGCAGCTGGGTGGCCTCACCTAGAGGTAGGTCAGCATTTTCTCTTCTGGAGAATTTTAGCATGCTTTGGCTTTCAGACCCCTTAAGTTCTAAAATAGTCTTTTGACAAATTTCACTGACGTTTCTCTAAATAGAATGGTTTAGTTTGTCCCAGTAACAGGAGAAGACCAGCTGGGGTGCAAACATGCACATACCAAGTGGTGGTCATGTGGGTGCACCTGGCCCAAGGAGGAACTTCTGTAGGGCAACTTGCACGAGCTTGATTTGCTGCATGTGAGGTGTTTCCCTCTGTTCCCATTGAGCTGTTACTGTTTCCCGTAAAGGTGGTGGGTGGTTGGGAGGAAGGAAGGAAAGGCCTGCGGTGGTGGCCTATTCTAATAGCAAATTTTCACTCTGCCATGGAAACTCAGTTGCTTAAGATCACAAATATTCTCTATTTAATGTGAGAAATGGTAGGTGGTGAGTGAATAGACTTAATGAATTCTCTGACTGCGATTTTTGTGAGGGAGTAACAATTTGCTTCAGTACATGATGAAGCACCCCGATGATAGAAGGGTGGGTCTTTTTGTTAGATTTGTGGGGGTGGTACTACTGGAAGCAAGTAATGCTGGAATTGCAATGATATGAAGTTACTGCTGATTCTTTTGAACCTTGACTTATGACTGTTTCAGATATCTTTTACAGCTGTGGGGAATCGTGTCTCAGAAGCAGCTGGAGTAAGAGCTCTGAGTAAGAACATCTTGGCTTCTGGAGGGCTGCTGAATATGTACCTCTGCATCCAGGGTCTGCTTTTATAACCCGGGCTAGCAAAGTCCAAACCAGAAGCAGTGCGTAGCTCTCAACAGAAGAGGAACGTATGTTGCTGCCCTTTCGATACCTTCCGCAGCAGAATTACATGGCAGATGGTTTGCCTGCCTGAAAGGCCTTCTTTTTGTCTTGCTCTGCTTTGCCTAGCTCAGGTGGTGGCTGGATGAGGAAAAGCTGTGCACTCCCTATTTGCTTTTCCACCAGCCAGAGAGGCAGAGGTTGCTGAGTTCAGGTCAGAGGTTACTCTGTGTCTTTCATTCTCAAACCACTTTCTGAGTAGCTTCCTTTCCCCATGCTCTAAAAAAAACCAACAAAAAAACAAAACAACAACAAAACCAAAACAAACACCACCCAAAAAACCCTTCAGGACTGGTAAAATTCATACCAGTGAATGAATAACCTATGTATTTTTCTGTGAATCTAAATTGAGGTACAAGATGATGTTTTGTGTTCATCCAGCTGTAGTAATCTTTTCCATGCTCAGCGGCTTCTGCCCAAAATTAAGTTCTCCAGCCACTGATCTGCTAGGGTGCAGTACTATGGTAGCCACAAAGGGATTTCCTTCCAACTTACACTGTATTGAATCACTGATTTCCAGTCATCTTAACATTGCGCTGAACTTCAGGGTTTCACAACTGTGGGAACGATAACTACATGTGCGTGTGCAGCTCCAACATCACACGAATTGGTACTTTGCAAGCGTTTTGTGTTGCCTCCGTTGCATTTTGTGGGAAGGCTGCACTGGTTGTAACATGATGTCTGTCTTGCCCAGGTTTTGGCAAGAGTACAGTTATTTGGTTTTTTTGGTGCTGTGAATTGAACTGCATTTCACTAGAGACAACTCTTCCCCCCTACCCCCATGTCAGCCACTGTGGTTTACCAGATGTTGTATGGTTATTGCTTAATTTGCAGCCAAACAGACGACTCTGCTATGCATACCTGCTGGTCCAGCATTGAACAGGTCTTTTTCTGTGGCTGGCTCCTTATAGCTGAGGAATCTCTTTTTTCCAGCTTCATCAGTCAGTCTAATGAAATACACTCTCTCTCCTTGCAAACAATGCTTCCTTAGATTAAGTCAGGTATGACAGTGTTTTTTAAAACAAGCTTTGAGGTGGGAAAATGGCAGGGTCTGGAGGAAGAACCCTGGAGTCCCCAGAGCCCCTGGCATTTGCACCAGGGAAGAGAGTCTTGGGGTAATGAGTTTTAAAAATGTTTCCATAAAGAAGCAGTCTGAGACCGGAATTGAAAACTTAGAGGAGGAGGAGGGGAAAAATTGCAATTAGTGCAAGAGTATTAGCATACTTACCAGGAGGTAAAAATCCTGGCAGCTATAATTAGACGAGGTTATTCTCCCCTTTTCAATGAGTCATTCCTCAGAGAATGGATTAAATGTATTTTATTTTTTTAAATCCTTTTCACTTGTTAAAGCTCGAATAGAAAAAGGAGAGGGCGTCACAGAAGAATGTATTAACAATGCAGAAAATGCAGACTCATAAAGATTACTGAATATTAACCTTGAGGCAAGGCAGAAATTTGCTTTTATAAGTGGCAGGTATGTTGGTACAAATCTACTTTTCTTCATTATATCCGCTCTGATAAACAGTAGAGGAAAGGCAGCCATGTAGTGAAGCATGGATAGATTTGTATCATGTGGATTATATTCTCGTGGGGAAAAGTCCTTGGGGATTCAGTTTTTTGGGGTTGTATGTAGTGCATACCTGGCATCCTCTTTATGCGTTCCGTGCGGACTGTGTATGAGCCACTTCTGTGTCTCAGAATTGACCAAATGTATAGCTGCCATACCATGGCATGAGCCTGAGCGAACAATCCCTGCCTCTTATCAGCCCCGCTTACCAGTCTGGGACCTGAATAAAGGAATGTTGGGAGATGCACCTGTGTTATCTGATAATGGATATTATTATCCTTAATGATATTTACAATGTTTCAGGTACCTTTGATGGAAGCCCTGTACAGGTGTAATGTGCAATTGCATTTGCCTAAGAGGTAAGTTTTGTCCTAAAAAAAACCAAACTTATTTCACCTGATATTTGAGCATCATCATGTCCAAGTTGGGAACTTCTGTCTCAAACACAAGTGAGATCGTATTGATCAGCTGAAACTTCTGAAAAGCAGTTGTCTCCAAGTCATAGCATTATAGAGTAGTGAAGATTGGAAGGGATGTCATCCAGTCCAGCCCCTGCTCAGATAACATCCAGCTAGATCAGGCTGCCTGATGGCTACATCAAGTTGAGGCTTGAATATCTTCAGGGGTGGAGGATCCACAAGCTTGGGAGACCTGGTCCGGTCTTTGACCACTTTCATGGTGAAAGAAATTTCTCAGAATTTCTCGTGTTGCGGTTTGTGTCCGTTGCCTCTGCTCCTGTCACTGAGCACCTCTGAGGAGAGTCTGGCTCTGTCTTCTCTTGCCTGCTCGTTAGGTAGTGAAAGACAGTAGTTGAATGGGAGCTGGAAGCCATGGCTCCCTCAGAGGCACTTCTGCTGGTCTCCTCCTGCCTTGGCCTGATCTGGAAGAGCCCAGCTGGAATGAGCAGAAGATGCTGGTGTGAGGGCTGGTGGTGGGGAGGTTGGTACCACAACGGGGAAACTTGGCTGGGTAGACAGTAGAAGTATAAAAAGTCATGTTCATACATGCAGCCCTGCGGGTCAAAGAAAAGCACAGTTCCTTGGGTTCGTTGTCCCTCTGCAATTGTAATGAAATGCACATGCTTTGCATATTTACATTGTAAAACAGTTATTTCTGTAAGAAGATCATGGATGAGAAGAGAGGCATCTCCAAACGCTGACCTGGCTACGTTACAGCTAGAGAACAAAGAAAACTATGAAATCTCAAGTGACATCTCAGACTAATTTTGTTTTTATCCTGCTGCTGAATATGCATTTTTGCCATTTTATGAAGTAACTTCTTAGACATGTACCCAAAACTTGAATTTTTGAATGGTTGTATTTAGTTGCTTAAATGAAGTATCTACATCATATATTATCTCATACCAAAATTTTTGTGTAAATGCCATTAGAATTATTAAACTGTTTTTTAAAGTATCAGCTTAAAGTAATATCAGATAAAAATAATACCAGAATAACAGCTATTCAGAGCAGAGTGTTTTTCTTCATAGAAGTAACTGTCAACAATAACAACAATTAGTACAAATGTCTGAATACCTGCAAAGAAATGTTTTAAGTACTGTGAAATTGCTGTGAGGCATTTATAGGCCTGTGCAGTCGCAGCAACTGCTTTAACTTTTCTATAGTTTAAGGGTACTGGGTATTTAAAAGTAGCAGGACAATGGCAGTGCTACCAGTGCAAGAGAAGAAACTAATTTGTTTGAGTTTTTCAAACAGCACTGGAAGTCCTGTTTTGCATAATAAACATTAGATACCCAGAGACCAGTTTTCCTAATGTACTTTGGTGCCTAAAGGATGTGTGAAGCTGTATACCAAGGGTCCCCAAAGCACTTCAGTGACCAGTACTGCTGAATGTTTCTGACATTTACCAGTGCTTCTGAGGGGTGATCGTGTCGTTCTGACCTAATAGCATCTGTATCGCTTGGTCTTGCCCAGCGTTCATTGGGGCACAAGAAGATCAGAATGGGAGTGCTCTGGCACCTTCTGTAAAGCAGCAATTCCCTGACCCCGATTCCCGCTGATTTCTGAGCTTGGCAGCTCTTGGGAATCTTCACTCATGATGAATCAAGGTATTGTGATACAGGCGTCGTGCCTCTTGGAGAGGGTCTGTCTTGCTGAGTTGCCTCAGGCATGCCTACCTCTAGTTTGGAAGAAAAGAATTAGAATTTGATATACTTTTCTTGAAATCTTGCCAAACCCTAATCTACTTAGATGTCGTCATTTAAATGCAGGCTGCAGAACAAGCTCAGAATTACACTGAATTTAACATAAATCACAAGTGAAGGCTGTGACTGTATTGAAACACTGGACAGTGAACCAGATCTGCTCCCTACTAATATCTTAAATTGCCCAACCTAAATCATGTGGGGCTTGTGAGCTGGAGCTGCAACGTAATGCAAAGCAAAGTGCTGCTTTCTATATATGGTTTCGTTTTGCTCTAGAGAGATCTCAGCATATGTCTGAGATGATCCTGAAGAAGGTAGTGCTGACACATTTTTGCTTGTACTCTTTGTGCTACGTACAGGAAGAGAGGAGGCGTGGAACAAAGAGGTTAGGAAATCAGGTTTATATATATATATATATATGAGACTGCAGATTAAGTAGGCTCCCAGTCTTGTGATCTCAGGCACATCGGCATTTTGGACTTCAAAATCCATTTCTTCTTGCTCTGACCAAAGAAACTTAACAGCAGTGCAATTTTAATCTGTAAAACAATTTTGCACAAGGGGTTTTGTGTGTCTGTGTGCTTAAAGTAAAAAAAACCCAAAAACCTCTTCTCAAATTCCCATCCTTGCAAAATCAGGCTGAAAGTGTGGTCCCTGGGAGGGCTTCTGTGAAACCAGCTCTGAGATGCTGTACTTGTGTCTTTGCAGGGAGGAACATCAGGAAGACATACTGCCAAACGAGGATTACAATTGCATTTGGTAGCATCCTAGTTTTACCCCTCAACACATTTCTCTTTCTAAGGATGTTTTTGATTCACAGCAGGTGAAGGGAAGCACTCGTTATTGAAGGCAATGCCATTAGTTGCCAAAGACTGGCTTGTAAATTGGCTTGGGATAAAGTTTTATTCCATTTGGATATAATCCCTTTCAGTAGTCTGCAGCATGCACAATCAGTCTTCAGCTTCTATTTGGAAAGGCTGACATTTTGCAATAAGAAAGTAGTAGCAATAAGCAATAAGAAAGCTTTATTATCTTGTGTCAATATTCTTACAGTATTAACTTCACATGGATTCCAAGAACTCTGTGTTATATTTAGGTTTGTGTCCTCTGATGTATACTTAACAGTTTGTGGATTTAATAATAAATTAAAATACAGATGGCACCCGCTCTGGAACTAGCTGGATTATCTCATTGTAAGAGATTGGAACTGGAGCAGATAAAAGCAAAACCAGTTGTATTTTATAATTTAAGTATAATTTAATCTTATATAAATTTAAGGTTATTTTATCAGTATGTTCATATGCAGATGCACTAAAGCTCTAGCTCCTACTTAAAGGCTTAAGAAAATGCCTTGATGAAAAAGCAGTGTGCTAAATATTCAAAACTGGAGGGATGAGAGAGAACCCCACTGTATCTGACATTCTCCCCTTGCTCTGTGTAATCAAAAAGCCTCCTAATTTTCCAAGTGTCTCCACGTGTTCGAGGGTTTCAGATCTTACAAGTCTAACAGGATGCAGGCACATTGCTTGAAACATTCTCTTTGCATTCATCTTCAGAGATGGCAAATAAATTCAACAAATATTCAGTCAATATTAATAAAAAAGAATAATAGAAAAGAACCAGTTGCTCTCCCTTCATCCCTCCTCCTCTTTGAATAGATGGATGAACTTCCAAGCAACATTTCTGGAAAATATCAAAGTTTGGACTTAACATAATTAAGGTCTGAACCCTGCGGAGAGGTCTGTTGAGTAAGGCAATCTCACGCATCTTTGCGGAACAATGGCTTAATAATGTAGTGCAATATCCCCCAAAGAAAAGTCTTGCGTTAAATGCTACATTAAATGAAATATTTTTAATCACTTCACTATCTAAATACCATTCATTTAATAATCAGAATAATATTCAGTGGAGAAAAATTGCATAAGAAATAATAAAAAGGTATGTTGATTCATTGTGAGCTGCAGGTGGTGAATCCCTCTATCCACCTCTTGTAGAACAGTATGTTACAGTCTAGGTCAGAAAGAATGAAAAAAACAACTACTGTTCACTAAAAATATATTTTTTAGGTAGGTTATGTGGAGGCAGACAGGCAGCTTTTTGTACAGTGCTCATTTTGAGCATCTTTCTCCCTTCCCCCATTTCCTACTCTCAAAATGGATTCTTTGAATTGACAAGGTCAATATCTGTTAAGGACTTTTTTAGTTCTGGGTTTTTTTTGAAAGGAGCAGGGATTTCTGAGGATTAGGAATCTTTTAAACTCCTGTGGCAGCAGGACTTGTTCCTGTCTCTTCAGTGGGGTTGCTTTTCCTTTCACAGTGTGTTTTGCATTTGTAATGCTGTTTGCCGGCTTTTCACTTGCAGCAGAAGGAAATGCAAAGATCTGGTCAGCTGCTACATGCACCCCAAAGTTGTCTGTAATAAGAAAACAAATTGATGCAAGACTGACCATGATTTTTCTTCAAGAGGGATGCTTTGGGACAGGAAACTGCTTTATATTCTGTCTACTAGCTTGACCTATTTGTGTGCACATCAGTAGTCACCTCTTTAGAATTAAAAAAAACCAAACCCAACTCTGGGTCTTATTAGGAGCTTCCTCATGTTGATAACCAAGTTCAGCTAATTAATGGAAGAGATCGATTAGTGTGCTCAGAAGGGGGAATTCTGGTCCACAGTTCATAATCTCCCTGACCACCTCTTCCCTAACAGGGATTTGTGCAGGAAAACAAATGACTATTGATCTTAGTAACCTTGTGGTCTGTGACGGATGCAAGAAGCAAGGGGAATCGCAGCAAAAGTTTCTTTTCTTCTCTTTGATCTCTTCTGCTAATGATTTATTTCCACTGGAGCTATCTGAAGAGGAGCTGTACAGTTTGACAAGTAGGCTGACAGGCCATAATTAACAGAGAGTTAAGCTGTGACTGTTCTTATAAATTATGCCTGGGACTGTTCATTGGCACTGAGATATAACACCGTGAGCAGTCCACGTCCATACAGCTAAACCCTCTTGTCCTCTTAAACAGGGCGGCGATACCCAAACTGGATGAATTCCCTAGCCACGCTAACTCCCAAACTCAACTTGGAAGCTTTTTAGGAGAGTGCCAGTTAGCCCGGGGACCCTGCTGGGGACCATTCTGGTAATTTAGCAATGTAGTTGAGAGAATGAATGCTTGAGATCGCTCCCTGTTGCTTCTTAACTTTTGTATTTTGAAAATCATTGTACTGCTTGCTTTACAGGAGCGAAGGGGTATCCCTTGAAGGAGTGTTTCCATGGCTATGTGGCACTTGAGCCTTGCAGACCTCGGTCAAGCTGAGGCAGATGAATCTAAGATGGAGGAAAGATCTGCCAGGCAAGGAGGTCCTCCTCACTTGCTGCTGGGTGGTTGAGGGAAAGCTGTCCTGCTCTCTGGACAGTTGCCAGGTTTTCCTCACCAGGTATTACAGTCCCTTCTCCCTTCAGGCTGAACATCTCAATGCCAGCCTTTAGCCATCTCACGTTCCCACAGTTGTCCTGCTGGAATATAGATCCCTTCCTCTGGGGACAAAGAGCATGCTCTGAGAAACTGATGGAGAAAAGGCAGATTCAAAACGAAGCCTGGTCAAATCACCTCTGAAAGAGTCTACATCACGTGTATGATGCCTGGCAGAGTGTGCTAGGCACTAAACAAGCACAATTTCCTCCTGCAGCTGTTGTGGGCTGCAGCAATACCACTGTAATCGCAGCCCAGTGGTACCACCACCCCCACAGTAACTCTCACGGTAAAGCCACACTTGGATATTCTGTCTCCTGCTGACTAACTCTTCATGTCTCAAACAGCCTCATTGCTTGGTGAGCTTCTAAAATTCAGGTCCCCCTAAGATGTGTTTATTTACAAGCAACGACGCCCGTCATTCTGGGGAAAGAAGGGCAGACCCACAGTAACAACGCTGTGCTGAAAGCAGGAAATCTGAAGTTGTCTCGCATGTTTTGGGGGAAGTGTCTCTCAGCTTTTGTTCCTCATCTGTAAATAGAAATTGTTTCCGTTTTTTAATGTGCTTATGTTGTGTGGTTGTGACAGTGTGGGCTTGCAGGCCGTGTAAGCAGCTACAGACCCGCTACAGAGGGATCCTGTAGCTGTGGGGGGACTCCAGGCACTGTGAGAATTATGAGAAGTAATAACCAGGTATATGTAGCTGCCTAGATGATGGGGATTTGGGGATTTGCAATTCCCTAGAATATACAGAAGACTCTCCCTGGAGGAATAAGGATTGTATTTATGTTTCATTCCTTCAGTGTGCAAGGAGCCTTCTCTGGTTTTAAATAAGGCAAGGATTGATGCTAGACGTGATCACATGACAAAATTGCTTGTAACAGCAGGGGCCTGAACTCAAGTAAAAGGATGGGAAAAGCCATGTTTAGTCCAGCATGACTGCGATTTGGCTGTGTGTTTGTGTTTGTACGTAGACTTCAATCACTTGCCTACAGCTACGCAGCACTGAAATCCTGCAGAAATATGGTATTTGTATCGCCTCGAAAAGGAGACGCTAGCTACAAATGTGTGCCATGAAATATTCAGCATACCTTCCTACTGCAGAGAGTTTACAAGGCATGCTGCTAATGTTGGTGTAAGAGTGTTTTGTCTGATTTCACACTCAATAGGGTTTGTGCTGGATGAGAAGACCACATGGACAGCTGATGTCTGTCAGTAGCTGGCTTGGGGACTGAGAGCAGTGAGTAAAGGTAATTGAAAGAGTAATTAGATTCTAATTAGTAGCTGTTAAGGCATCTGCCTTCTCTAGCTTGTTTTCCTTTGCAGTATTATGCAGTCTTCCTGGGTGACAACCCACAAACAGATTTAATGAGTTCTGTGTGTTTCAGACAACTTGAAACTTCACGGTTCCACATTTTGTTGACTTCTTGCAAACTTCAGTGTTCCGAGTTTTGGCTGTGACACAAGAAGCACATAATGAATAGTGTCAGCCGTGTGTAAAGCAGAATGCACGTATATTGATAGCACCAGTGCCTCTCTTGTTGTGCTATTGTCTTAAATAGCCACAGGAATATGAAGGGAAATGTAAACAGCTGCCCCAGCCTCCCTGGTTTCCTGCAACCAAAGCTTATGGTAGATGCTCACGGGTACCAAAAGTATTTGTTGCTATCAGCAGGCCTAGTCTTGTATTATCTTTCCAGCCTTTTTCTGACTTTTCTATACATGTCACGGTAGTATCTGACTGACCAGCCTGAACTAGTGATTCCTGCAAGACATCAATTGGTTTCAGCTATCTCTAGAGTCAATGGAGAGTAAGGCGACCATTTTGGGAGGTCAGCTACACAGTTATAGTGTTACTTGAGCACGTTTGTGTAGCTACATTGCAAACTCCAGTGCCTGAAAAGGGATGTCTTTGTGCTCATACGTGAAAAATCTCTTATATAAAACATGTACCCTTCATAAATCTGTGAATATTTTTGTTTTCCAAAGCTCTGAAAGTGCTTTAGTTCCTTCAGCTTCCAGTGCCCGCATTGATTGACAGCGTGCCCTGAAGCCCTCAGGATTATCGATCTACCAGTCAAATACCTTTTTCTGACTGCAGGTTAGGGCTTTTCGGTTAGTACCAGTTAAACCAGGTCTGTGCTAAGAAGGGATATGCTTATGTTGCTTCTGGGCAGTAGAAAGCATTCTCTAGTATCTGACTTGTTGCACTGAACTTGGTTATGCTCATGTGTATATGTATGCCTTCCGTGACTATTCACTGCAATGACCTCAAAACAGTTCCTCTGGTTGAGCTCACCTAAATTTAAGGGTCTGGTTGCTTTGGTTCCCAGCAGAGTCAGTGGAAATTAAAGTACAATTCATCTCATCACATAAAGGGTCACACTTCAGAAAGAAATGAAGCCGTCCCTGAAATGTTCTTGCTGTTCCTGCTCAGCTCCCTGCTCTCTTCAGGACTATGGAAGGATCCTGTGGTGTAATGACTTGGCTGAGATGTATCCTAGGCATAACCCACATTTCACTGAATGAATCCCATCCTTTGCTGTCTGGAGCTCTGAGATGTGGAGAGTAAACTTTCTAATCAACATCAAAGACATGAGATCATGTTTCTGGGCTCACCTGATGACAGGGCAGGGTAAATGAGCCACTGGAAGTAGAACCAGTACTGTTTCCTCTTTAATCTGACTGATTCAACCTAATTTCTACCTACATTCCCAAACCCTGTGTTTTCTGTTAGTAGCCTTCAACAAGCCAAAAGGAAATACTAGGCTCTGCCATCATCACAAGCAGGAACTCTTTAATGATCTAAGTAAATACATTGTGCTGTTTAGGTTTTACTCTGTGTCTCTACTCTAAATAGGCCTGTGTCCCTAACACAGCAAGCTCTCCAGAAACTTTGCTAATGCAGATATGTTGCTGGCTTGTCAACCAGCTGTTTTGTGTACTCAGACTTCCCATTAACTAAGGGGTAGATATTGCCCAAGAGTTAAGCACACATGGAACAAAAGCTCTCAAATGTGATGGGGAGAGTAGCAACAGTAAGATAGTTATTTAACAAAAAAACCCCATATTTTCCTAAGCACTTTCAAGAGGATTGTAATGCTTTTCCTCCATCTGATAGCAACAAATGGAGAGCTAAGGAGAATCTCCATTCCTTATTGGATGTGGGGGAAAACATAGTGACAAAGGATGCGGAAAAGGCTGAGGAACTTAATGCCTACTTTGCCTCAGTCTTTTAATAGCAAGAGCAGTTGTTCTCTGGGTACCCGGCCCCAAGCTGAAAGGCAGGGATGGGGAGCAGAATGAAGCCCCCGTTATCTAAGGGGAAGTGGCTAGCAACCTTCTACACCAGTCAGACACACACAAGTCTATGGGGCTGGATGGGATCCACTCAAGGGTACTGAGGGAGTTGGTTGAAGTGCTCACCAAGCCTCTTTCCATCATTTATCAGCAGTCCTGGCTAACTCAGGAGGTCCCAGTTGACTGGAGGTTAGCAAATGTGACGCCTCTCTACAAGAAAGGCTGGAAGGAGGATCCGGAGAACTATAGGACGGTCAGTCTGACCTTGGTGCTGGGGATGGTTATGGAGCAGATCATCTCAAGTGCCATCACATGACACATACAGAACAACCAGGTGATCAGGCCCAGTCAGCATGGGTTTGTGAAAGGCAGGTCCTGCTTGACTAACCTGATCTCATTCTGTGACAAGGTGACCCACTCAGTGGATGAGGGAAAGGCTGTGGATGTTGTCTACCTGGACTTTAGTAAAACCTTTGACACCATTTCCCACAGCATTCTCCTGGAGAAACTGGCTGCTCATGGCTTGGACAGGTGTACGCTTTGCTAGGTAAAAATCTAGCTGGCTGGCTGGCTGGACTCAGAGTTGTGGTGAATGGAGTTAGATCCAGTTGGTGACCAGTCACAAGTGGTGTTCCCCAGGGCTCAGTATTGGGGCCTTTTCTGTTTAATATCTTTATCAGCAACCTGGACGAGGGGATCAAGCGCACCCTCAGTAAGTTTGCAGACGGCACCAAGTTGGGTAGAAGTGTTGATCTACTTGAGGGTAGGAAGGCTCTACAGAGGGATCTGGCCAGGGTGGATTGATGGGCTGAGGCCAATGGTATGAGGTTCAACAAGGCCAAGTGCCGAGTCCTGCACTTGGGTCACAACAACCCCATAACAGCCGGCTGAATGTGAGCCAGCAGTGTGCTCAGGTGGCCAAGAAGGCCAACAGCATCCGGGCCTGTATCAGGAACAGTGTGGTGAGCAGGACTAGGGAAGTGACTGTCCCCCTGTACTCTGCACTGGTGAGGCCCCACCTCGAATACTGTGTTCAGTTTTGGGCCCCTCACTACAAGAAAGACATAAAGGTGCTGGAGCGTGTCCAGAGAAGGGCAACGAAGCTGGTGAGGTGTCTAGAGCACAAATCTTATGAGGAGTGGTTCAGGGAACTGGGGTTGTTTAGCCTGGCGAAAGAGAGACTGAGGCAAGACCTTATCACTCACTACAACTACCTGAAAGGAGGTTGTAGAGAGGTGGGGGTTGGTCTCTTCTCCCAAATAGCAAGCGACAGGACAAAAGGAAATGGCCTCAAGTTACACTAGGGGAGGCTTATATTGGATATTAGGAAAAATTTCTTCACTGAAAGGGCTGTCAAACATTGGAACAGGCTGACCAGGGACATGGTTGAGTAACCATCCCTGGAGGTATTTAAAAGATAAGTGGATGTGGTGCTTAGGGACATGGTTTAGTGGTGGGCTTGGTAGTGCTACGTTAATGGTTGGACTTGATGATCTTAAAGGTCTTTTCCAGCCTAAACAATTCTATGATTCTACAATCCTATTGTAAGTACTAGATTTCTTTTCTGATCATTAGGAGACTTTTTATTTTCCCCTTATATTTCCAACAATACAGTCTTAGTCTGTTGCCTTTTAGCTGGAGTGACAAAATAAATAATGTAGCTAAATGTATGGTTTGCAAGGAAGTTGTTCTTGCAGGAGAAAGCACATCGTGGAGTCTCTCAGGACTCCTGAATCACTTGGACAACTTATCGGTTTATATGCTGCTGTTGTTTATCAATTGCTTCTAAAGATCTGCAGGTCACATTCTTGTAATAATTTTAGCTTCAGGTGCCTACAACCTGGAATATTTGGCTGTGTCAGTATTCATACACTAAATATGTCTGGGAATGTTCTCCAGCACTGAGACCAACTGGCACAGAATAGCCCACGTCCAACTGTTAAACTAGTCTAGCCTCCAAAAAAGGATGATTGCCTCCAAGCTGCCTGCAGGGAATAGTCATGATGTGACCTAACTCCTGACTCGTGCCCATAAGTTGTTTGTGAAGGTGTTAATTGGTGCAGGTCAAAATAATGTTAGGGAATTTTCTAATAGTTAAGCATATAGAAAATTGACTTCTGGTGCCTGGGAATTTTTCTTGGCACTGTTTAATATTTACCAGTAGAAATACAACTTTTGTTACTGTCAGCTTCATTGTTTTTTTTCAAACTACAGCACTTTTTTGTCCACTAGCAAGGTGGTATTGAATCTGAACTCACAATTTGTGTTCACTTACAGACCTAGGTTTGGCTGGATTTTTATTATTTTTAAAATCTTAACTGTAGGTTGGATACTGTTTTGGATAGTATTGTGAGAGCCTTTCCCAGCGAAGTCAACAATATTTCCGGCTCTGGGATTTTTTTGTGGTTGGTTCTTTTTTGTTTTTTTTTTTTTTTTTAAGGTCACTTTTAGCACTTCTGATTCAAAATGGTGTAGGTTAAATCAATATCAAACCTATTCGTTATCTTATGTTCACATATGACCTATGTTTATTAGTTTTAAAAGCACGAGATAACTTTCACTGTAGGTTAAACCAATGTATCAGATCTCAATTCCAAGCTCATGAGACTCACTCCCTCAAAAATCTTACTGACAAATATTTTCACACACCGCAGAAATCCAATGCCCTGTTCTGGACATTTCACATTTTCTCCATGTCAGTGACTTGATTTTTTCTCAAGTTTAGTCTTTAGGCATGTGACTGTGGTCTTTTACTTCAGGATACAACTTTATAACTGCTTTTTCCTGCTCTGAATGTCTTCCATTCAGCTGTTGTGAGGCTCCAGCAGGTACAGCTTCACTATGTGCATTCTCCAGTCAGCATGATTGCAGCAAGGCTATTACAGTGCTTTTAGGATAGATGTCAAAGATTGCCTGGCAAGAAGCAGCAAAACAAAGTACTGTTTCTGTCTTCGGGTGGCTTTAAAATCAAAATATCTGTGAGTACTTTTCAGTATGGATATGCCAGATGCTTGGAAGAAGGGATAGGTTTTTTTAAATTATTGCACCTGGAGATCAAAACAAGTGTTTCCATCTTGCTGGTATTAATTTTAAAAGTGTTGAAAACAAAAGGCCAATTAAGAAAATATCTGGTCTCCTCAGTGGATTTTCTTGTTTTGTATATTAAGTAGTAAGAGCCCAAGGCTCAGATCTTCAAAGGTATGTAGTTTCCTGCATCTGACTCAACTGTATTGTGAGTCAGGAGCTGGAATACCTACAAGTATATGGGATGGAGTATCTTCTCTTAAACAGGATGAGGAAGAAAGAGCTCGAGTGTTACTGCCACATGAACATTTGTCATGGTTTAATGCTGGTAGGCAGCCAAGCCCTATCCAGCTGCTCACTCACTCCCCCTGCAATGGGATGGGGGTGAGAATCAGGAGGGTAAAAGTGTGAAAACTCATAGGCTGACATAAAAACAGTTTAATAGGTAAAGCAATAAATATGCACGTAAGCAAAGAAAAATAAGGAACTCATTTTCTACTTCCCATTGGCAGGCAGGTGTTCAGCCCTTTCCAGGAAAGCAGGGCTCCATCACTCCTAATGATTACTTGGGAAGACAAACACCATCACTCCAAATGTCCCACTTACTCCTCTTTCTCCCAGCTTTTATTGCTGAGCATAATGTCATATATGGTATGGAATATCCCCTTGGTCGTTCGGGGTCAGCTGTCCCAACTTCTTGTGCACTCCCAACCTGCTTGCAGGCAGGGCGATGTGAAAAGCAGAAAAGACCTTGGCGCTGTGTGAGCGCTGCTCAGCAACATCTAAAATAGCCCTGTGTTATCAACACTGTTTTTATCACAAATCCAAACCATAGCCCCATACAAGCTACTATGCAGAAAATTAACTCCATCCCAGACAAAACCAGTACAAACTTTCTTAATATTCTGCACAGGTATAAGTTTGATTGCTTATAATGTATTCTATAAATTCATGACAATGCAGGGACAAAAGGAATCACAAAGCTTGTTTCATTTAGTTTTCAGCTCTGCCTACAGATCAACGCAATCTGATGTTATACAGTTTTCTCAATGCTGCGATGTAATGGTCATCATCCAGGGGACAAATAAGGATGGGGAATATGACAGCTTCTTTTATTACCTCTTGGAATAACCCTTTAGAAGTCTAAATCCGGAAGGCTCAAGAGAAAACCATGATAGACTTAAGCAGACAGGGGATTAGGCAGCTCAATGACAAATACATTTGTATCTAAGTCAGGCAACTTAAGAGAAAAAATTATTCATATATGGACACTGGTTTGACTTTTGGAGTGAGGTCTAAGTCAAAACATGAATTATTTTCATGTAGTGATTCAGAGATCCACTGTTTCTGTCAAACTCTGAATCTGTAATTGATACTTTTTTTTTCCTGGAGATTTTCAGACTAGTGATTTCCAGTCTTTTGATTTTCAGACTGCAAATTTTTGGACCTCCATGTAGTGAATGTACAGATAAATTGCCTTCTCTTAATTAAAGGTCATGCATCCTTTAGAATAATTTTTGGATGTTGCAGAGTGAAAAACATTGTTCCAGTTTGTTGCCTCCTGGCACTTCTGGAATCAGGATGTTAGTACAGATGTATTTTTATCTGATCGTTCTGGTCCAGTTTCTTTAAACTAAAGACCATGGAGCTTGTAAAAGCAGTTCCAGTCTGTAAGAGAACTTTTCAGGTGTGTTATACATTTCCCTCATGGTTTGTGGTATATTGGTGAATTTAGGACACCCAAAGAGAGGGGACCTGAGAACTTCTTTTCTCATCTTCTGAAATAACTCTTTTGGGGAGTGTAAAATAGGAGTATGAGTTAAGAGTATTTTTCAAAGTACTTTTGCTTTTACTCAGGAGAGAAAAAGTGCTTTATTTCTCTAACTCCAGTGGGAATGTGCTGATTTTAAGCTGCATTGCACTTGGTTTTGTCCAATCTCGGGACCAAAGCCCGAGAGAATGGTAAGATGAGTGCTGGGCAAGAGGGATTTTCTATTGTGCAATTTCATCATACAGAGAACTAAATAAACTAATCTGTGGAACAAAGCATCTGATCAAAATTAAACATACTGCAAGTGTTTGCAGGATCAGAACTTAATACAGATTTCTGGAATGCACTGTTTGATTTTAGAGTGGAAAACAATAGGTAAAACAAAAGAATATATTCCTTTAAGACTCGTATTTTTTTTATATTTCATGTCTCTGCTGATTTGTATTTGTGCAGGTATTTATGTAGCTGCATTCTCTTTTCTGCCGCATGAATAAATATGGGGAATGTTACACTTTAAACCAATCATTGATATCTTCTCTGACAGAATAACTGCATATTTGTGCTGCCTGTATATTGTGTGGAATTAAAGCTTAAATTTATATTCTAAATATTAATCCCCACAAAATGGAAAAACAGGCTTAAAATGAGCAGAGAATTAGGACAGATAGAAAGCTGTCACTAAAAATTATTTTCTTGTTTTGTCATTTCCTCTGCACTTGTCATTGTTTCAGAACTTCAATGTACATTTGTTATTTCCAGAAAGAGATAGTAAATTAAATTTATCAATGTGAAGGTTTTGTAAGCAAAATTTCAAGATTTTCTTTCAAACCAGTTTCACAGTCCAGTGAGCTGAAGAACATTTACAATGCATGGCACTTAACACTGATGCTAGAGAAATGTGCTGAAGCAATACCTGGTTGACATTTCTACGAATTGTATTCCCATTCATTTTTCCAGGTAGAGTCACCTACTATCAGCTCAAAGAAATAAGGAAAAATGGGAACTGTATAATGACAAACATGTCTTCTTACCTTTGCAATCAAGCTCTTTTGGTGATCAACAAAAATAAGAAGCTGAAGATCACTGTTAGCAGTCTGTTTTGGATCATACAAACTGACAGTAATTAGCACAATAAACCTACACCTAGGGTGTAAATTTGGACTAAATATTGCTTTGCTTAATCACTATGTTCATTCTGACCTGCCTGATGAAACATATTCTACAAGACATTAAACACCTGGAAAGAAATCTTCAGCTTAGTTTAGGACATCTCTTTGATTCTGTTCACGTGTGTTGCATGAACATCTATAGCAGAGAAAGTCTTAGAAGTACACCTCAAAGGCAGTTCTTGTGCTGAAAGAGCGCAGACAGTTTGAAATACTGGCATATCAGGGAAATAGGCTGATGACCCCTTAGGCTTCTTCCATCTTTACTTTCCAACTCTCTACTAATGATTAATAATTTCTCCAGGACTTAAATTATTTTTGAACAAATTTCTCCAAGAAGTCTTGTCTCACAGAGTTTTTTCTCACAGAAAGACTGTTATTTTGTTTTCAAAATTTGCTCTTTTCTAAGAACTGATTTTTGATTTATTTTTTTTGCAACAGTCCTACCTACTTCTTTTGTCAGGTTTTTCTCCTGTTCCCACATTGCAATTCATTTTGCATTGACTATAGAGTTGTTGGCTGTGTAAATCCTGTGATGTTTTTGCTGACTGTCTGGAGAGTAGCTCGTAGGAAATTGGAAAAAGATGGAAATCAGAAGATAGGTTTGTGTAGGTATTTCTAAGAGCTTATCTTCATATTCTTGCTAACAAAAGAAATTACTTTTTGGGGAAAACATTATCCCACATATACCATTAAAAATGAACTGGCTAACTCCGAGAAAGAATATTAACTTCTTTGCCCAGCTGCTGGAGTTTAGCTACTGTTGTTATACAGATGCATATTTACAGTTGATGGGGTAGGACCAGGAGATTTGCCAAGGAAATTGGGGGGACAGAATCAAACTCTAAACATTAAGATGAATGTGTTTTGCTTTCCCTCTCTTTAACCACCCGTATGAGTCATATTTCAAAATGGTTACAGCAAGGTTTATCTATTTCACTCTGTTCTGTCCTTGAGTTCTTTTTATGGTCGGTGAACTCTTTGGATAAGATTTTCATCACTACTTCCTGAGTCTTTTAAGATGCATAAACAAAACAAAACAAAACAAAACCCCAACAAATCAACAACAAAAAAAAGCATGAAGGTGCTCCAGAAACCTTGGTTCCAACTCTGAAGGGTCAGGGGGTGAGAGGGAGGTGTTTCCCCTAACGTAAGCACTACAGAGGGCAGCTTTATAGCTTGTGTTCCAGGTACCCCCTTGCAAGCCCATGTGTCTGTGGGGAAGCAGGTCCCACCAGCGCTGCTCCCAGTGCTGCTTTCTGGGTTACACTTGCTATGTCTATTTGTAGGTAATTTAAGTCCCTGCCTATGAGAACTGAAATAGCAGCAGCTGTTCTAACTTTTCCATATGAACAGTGTGATCAAAAGTTATATTTGTCATCCCTGAACTAGTCTGGGGCATGCCAAGATTACAGTTTGGAATATTCCTCCCATATATATAGATTTGAATACTGGAGGATATGTGTGGAAGTACTACATCTGGAGGCTTGCGTATTTGGATGTGAGGCAGATTAGGCTGGTTTTGGAGTGACTGTACAGACATTAGGGCAATGTAATGCATCGAGCAAGTGGGGAATGCTGTTATAACAAGGGCTTGCTACAACAAAGGCTTCCTTTCATTGCCATAAGAGGCCAGTGTCCCCTCAGAAAGACTCAGTGTTACCTCAGACACGAAGATACTAGCGAAGGTAAAATACTATAGACTTCTCTACAAAGTGAACCGCTGGCAGGGACATGTGCACTTTTATGCATTTAATTTTTGGCTCCTCTTCTGAACTGCCTTCTGGAAAGCTTTGTCTCTCTCTTTCTTAACAGTAGGAGAAGACCATCCTCCTAGACTAGGTACCTATCTGACTCGCCTGAAGTTGGGCAGTGGCGTAGCTCCCTCTCACTGGTGTCAACGCTATCTATCAACCTAGCAAAATGACTGTAGTGCCCTTGGTGCCATGGGACTTTGCAGCAGTCTAACTAACATGCAGTAATTATCCTGCTGTCAGAATGAAACTCAACCCCTTTCCACGCTGAAGGCAGAGTTTTAAAGTCTAAGGCAAAACAACTCCAGGGAGGGAAGCCAGAAGGTACTAAGCGTCACTTGCACAGGCACAGACAGACTGTGGCTTATGATGTTCACCAAATCTTTGCGTAGTTTATCAGGGAAGCATCAGTGTGGAAACCGGTTCTCCTCCACAAAGGACAAAGCAATAGATGTGTCCAAAATCCACACAGAGACCTACGGACCTGCTCTTGGCTGGGGTGAAAAGCACTCCAGGAGCACCCTGAAGCTGGGAAGCACCAGGTGACAGCATCAGTGCCATCATATCATTGGAGCTGCTACCCTTAGCGACTATGATCAGAGGTAAAATAGGTCACTGTAAATCACAGAGACACTGTAATGTTATTGCTCGAATTGCTGGCTGTGTTTCTATCCACTGCTTGTGTTCAGATTCCAGAAATTCCCCTTGCAACTGTCACTAGATAGGATCCTTTGCATCTTGATACATACTGCTGTGTAACTTAGTCACTCTCTGTAAATGACTGCTGTGACTGTCTCTTAGCTGAGTGACTTGACAATGAAAATAGAAGGAAGCCAAAATCCTCATTAGCACAACAAAGGTTAATGCTCAGTAAATGCTGAGTTATACAACTGAGTTCATGTATGCATATTATAATTCTGATAAATTATTCTTTATGTCAAATACTATAACAGAAATAATCCTAGCAACAGGAGAAACTAGATTTGCAGTAAGTCTTGAAGAATGGCTGGGAAACGATGTTTTCACAAAATCAATAATTTCCCCATATTTTCTTAATGCTCATGAGAGTTTTTGCACTTTATCTGTGTTATACTCTAAGTACCAGAGATGCTCTGGCAGTGAAGGTTAGTAAGATGCTGGTGCTGCAGCAGCCCAAATTCCTCGTTGGTGTAACTCCACGGTGCTGCCCTCTGAGCTGCCATGCGTGTTCTGCACAGTGTAATCAGGTGTGGGATGCAGGGGGCTCATCCAGTGTTTTTGCTTTTGAATTCTTTGTATGTATGTACATTACCCCATCTTCTAGATAAAACAAATACATTATATGAGTAAATCAGAAAAGTTGACTTCTGTAACTTATTGCAGGTGCAATGGTAGGCCAGTTTTACCATGTAGGCTGCCTGTTATGTAAAACAAAGCAACACATCAGCAGTTTTTTGTTGTTTGCCCACAGTTTGTGGGCTGCAGAGGGAACTCTGTGTTCCCTTTATATTGCATTTCTTTCAGTGGAGATGAATTAAAAATCTTATATCTGAATATTCCTTCAAATATGTATCCTCTTTTTTTCTTGAGCGCAGACAACTTGAGGTGTACATATGACATAGCTGCTGGAAGTAATCACCTCGTCACCAAGAAAACTTCTGACTTTACAGTTTGTGGGCACCTGGCACAACTATCTTTGATTCTCAAGAATTCATACTCTGCAAGTATTGCCTTCCATCTCTGCTTTCCGACCCACTAAGTCTCAAATGCGGGTTGCACACAAAATGAGGAATAAATAGATTGCTAACTCAGAAAGCATAAAGTGCTGTGAGATTATCTCTTCTAACCCAAAAAGACGCATTCAGTATTTGTGGAGAGCTTTAGCTCTCGGCAAAGCTCATCCAAGAAGCATATTGTCCCCTGGTTCTGCTCAGCATGCTGCAGTAACAGGGATGGGGAGTTGAAGCATAGGCTTGTTGCTGCAAACCCATGGCATTCAGGAACATGATTCCACCTGCCCAGAATCACAGCCTGGTTGTGGAGCAGCAGCTAAAAGCCAATCTGCAATCAAATAAAATTGCTTCCTGGTGTTCAGGTTGCTGACAGCTGGGACAGAAATAGAGACAATAGTGCCATACTTACCAGGTGATTAATTTGATGATCTGGCAGGTCTTTTCCAACTGTTACTTCAATGAAGGTAAGGCAGCTTTGTTTGCTCCTTTGTTCTTCTAAAGGTACAAAAGTTTCCTACCAGGTAATCTGAGGACAAAACTGCCATAAACAGAGGAGTTAGTTATAGTAGTAATAACGAACAGTAATAATAGTCAACAGCAAAAGAGAGTCATTCACTAGGCTGCCCAAATTAATGTTTTCTGGTTTCACAGACTAAAGCAATGCGAACTACTGTGGGGACTGAAACAACAACGAGTAGCAGTCAGCACGCATCAGCCTCATGCAAGAGTGGCAACAAAACAATATTTAAATCTGACACCAGAAACAAAGGCCTCAAACTACATGTAACGTAGAAAAGGGAAATATAGTACAGAATCAGCAGAAAATCGAATAAGAGTTAAATGGCAGGTCAGATAGTGGGGGTACAATTGTTCAGTTAGCTGCATAGAAATAAAGAATGATGCCAATATTAAAAAGTTTGGTAATTTCATACACAAAAGTCAAAATAATATTTTTTGTTCTTTGTTCAACTTAATGGGAAGCGTTAATGATTTGCTGTAGGACTAAGGTAGGTTGAGGGTTTTTTTTTTCCCCTTCAGTTGTATTTCAGCTATAGGGGAAATTGTGAAGTTGACTTAAATATAGTTTGTGTATATTATCTTGCAGAATGGCGTATCTCTGGAGTACAGGATAAATCGCAACAAAGCTGATCTGTCACCTTGCAAAAGCAACAAACACTAATGGGTATTGCAGAGCAGCAGTAATTGTATATGAAATAACAGCTTCACATTTCAGCTCAAATTCTGATTTTTTTCTGTCTTATCACACAGGATAAAAATGCAAATACCTGGATATTTTCAGGTGTCTTTTTTTCTGTCTTATCGCACAGGATAAAAATGCAAATACCTGGATGTTTTTCATTCTGCTGAAATTTGGCAGTATTTTGGAGTTCCTGCGGTAAGGATGTGTTGATGCAGATAGAACAAAAGATGCTCATGTTGCTGCTAGGCTCACTGGGAGGGCTTGGGTAATTGGGGTGGAAGCAGCTGACTGTGGGCTGGGAGAAGCCATGGAGCTGAGGCTGGTTTCCTGACAGATATTTGAAAATTTGCAGCAAAATGGAAACAAAATTTCCCTTTAAACTATTTTCTCAGTCTTGGATCATGCCTATGGGAAATGCTTTTCCAATTATTTAGCAGGCATCAAGAGAAAGGTCAAGGCTGTAGACATTTCTGTTGGGATGGGTTAATGCTCTCCAAAGCTTCCAGACTAATTTAGGTTTATTTTGAAGTTCGTTGTAAGAAAGTTGTTTCCGTGTGAATGTAGTTCACCTCAATACCCACAGCCAGCTAGAGTATGATTGCGCGGCATGTTAGCATGCTGGGAACCATGAAGAATATTTTACTATCCCAGGCCCTGGACTACTGAATGTCATGGAGATGCAAATCTACAGCATTCTGAATGCTTTGGAGAGACCTTGAAGTCATGAAGTTAGAAGTGATCTTGCTCAGTAATAGTGCCCTGCTGCAGTTCAGACAGTAAGCGCTGAAGGCACGTGCTAAGGCTGGGTCAGCATCTACTGATGCAGAGGATTCTTACTTTGGAAATTTGACAGAAAACATTACTCCTGGGTGGTGAGGTGGGAACTTTGCATTGGCTTTTCAGGTGTGTATTTTTTTAGAAAAGGCCCTTCCACTGAAAGTTAGTTACCTTCAGCCAAAAGGGTAGGTGACCCTGCTCTGGCAGGGGGGTTGGACTAGATGATCTCCAGAGGTCCCTTCCAACCCTAACCATTCTGTGATTCTGTGGGTTTTCTCCATCAATAGCTGCAAACTTCCCACTACACTTACTTCCTTCTACTAGCTCAGATAATACTCTTCTTCAGATTTAACTAGCTATTAATCATCTACGAATTGATCTTTTCCAGCCACATCAGTGAAACGCATTGTTTTATGTGGTGAAGGACAAGGAAAAATTTGTAAATGTTTGTGTTTTCATCCACGATGCTTCTCTATTTCTTCTGATGCTTTCATTTAGATACTGCATGGGAATAGCCTGGATCCCTTGGTGAAGCTGTGACTTCCCACCACCGTTCTTCAGGACCCCTTTGAGGAGGACTTCAACTCCTTCCATTCCTACACTGAATGCATTTTAAGGTATTTCCTGAGCCCCCTGCCCTCTCTCTTGAGCAGCAATACACTACAGTCAGCAGTACTAAATGCCCTCAGAGAAGGCTAGGGTTGAGGACAGATAGTCTACTATATCTTGGCCTGAAGCCAGGCTGTGCTCAGTCTAGAACACTGGCTCCAGTACAATGTGTTTCTGAGTGGCTTTTGTTGACTGGATCTGTTTGGGGACAGGGTTAGTGCAGTGTGTCCAGTTGTATGTTTTTTCTCTTGTTTTGGTTGTACGATGAGGAGTTTCAGAGAGGATGGGGGAATTCTGCTGAATAAGTTAGGGCAATTAGCCCAAGGCCAGCTGATAAAAAGCGAGGTGTGTTCAGCTTGCTCAGGGCTAGCCCATCTATAACAGGTGCATCCTGAAGGAAGTTTGTTGAATCATCTCAGTACAGAGCCAGGGACCAGGCTAACAGATGAGCTGTGCGGTCCAATTTTTCAATTCTACGACCCCTCTACACAAATATTGTGTACAAGTGCACTGTTTAAGTGCCAGACACCTTGTGAAGTATAGGACTGGAAATATGGGGCGAAGTGATCAGTTCTTTGGCTCATAAAAGGGTTTCACGTGAATGCACGAATGATACAGCACAGGCTATAAGTGTAAAGGCCCACCCAGCTTGCAAGGTTTATTTGCAGATCTATGAAGGACATTCCATACCTCCCACTTTGCACAAGCAAACAGGTATTTTCAGACACAGGTTCTTCAGTATCATGACTTTTTTTTACACCTAGGGCACATCAGAAAATGTACATGTGAATTCTTAAGGGAGGCTTTTGGACAACATTAGTTCTAAAGATCAAAGAAGAAAACGGCACATGATGTGTCCAACAGCGAGGCGCTGCACAGTATAAGGGTCTCCACTCAGGGGCAATGTGACAGCCATTGTGCCAAATGCAATGAATCTGATCCAGAATTGCTGAGAATTGAAATTTACCCATGAAATGCCTTCAAAGAAGGGGCAACACTGCACATTTTATGAATTAAATGGTAATACACCAAAGCAGAACACAGAGAAGAGAGAAATTACACATAAAGTTGCAGAGATTTTTCAGACAGTACAAAATAATTCCTGAAAGTAGAAAGTAACAACAGAGAAGCACTAAATAGATTTTCTGGGATAATGCATAGGCCCCATCATCAGTGCGGTTTTTTGAGAACAAGCTTAACAAACAACTGATAGGTTGTATGTAACCTGAAAACTGTATCCATGCAACTCTACCTGCTTTGGGCAGGGGAAGAGACTAGTGTAGGTGACCTCTTGAGATCTTTACCAGTCCTATTTTTCAAACCTGTAGGAGTTCTCTCTTTACCACCCACCTTGTTATCAGCACTACAATCAAGTCATGACTCACATTTATTAGTGTAGCTAACATCTGTGAACAAAGCTGGCCTGTTGTGTAACAGCCCACTGAGTCATTTTGTTTAGCACAGATTCTTTACTTAAATGGACCCAAATACACTGCTGTAGAGAGGAGGTGGTCACTTACCTGCTCTGGGCTTGCCCCATGAGCAGCACAGGCCTGTGGAGAAGATCAGACGTGAGTGCCAGGTTGCCTTTCTTCCTCTGTCCCATAAAAATCCTATTATGCCTTTGTCATTCTATCAAGTTAGTCTGTATTACAACACACTATGAACACAGGAAACTTCATCGTTATTTATTTGGATATTGCTTAAATCTAATGGTCTGAGGAAGGAGAGACCTGTCCTGTGCTGCAAGGCAATGGAAATGCTTATCAGAGTTGACAGCTCCTATTGTAAAATGGGCATTGAGGGGATGGTGGGGGGAAATTTTCAGCATCCAAATGCAATAATCTGTGTCAGGAAGCACTGCTGAGTCAGTTACATATGTTTGGTACTTTTTCAAGATGAGGAGACTTTGGTATCTTTGCTGCCACAAATTAAACAAGAGGGTTAAACGAGCCTGCCAGGTCTCATTAGCTTGGACCCAGAAGAATCATACAATCATATAATGGTTTAGGTTGCAAGGGACCTTAAAGATCACCTAGTTCCAACACCCCTGCCATGGGCAGAGACACCTTCCACTAGACCAGGTTGCTCAAAGCCCCATCCAGCCTGACCTTGAACACTTCCACTGGTGAGGCATCCACAACTTCCCTGAGCAACCTGTTCCAGTGTTTTACCACCCTCAGAGTGAAAAATTTCTTCCTGATATCTAATCTAAATCTATCCTTTTCCAGTTTGAAGCCATTCCCTCTCATCCTATCATCCTATCATTATGTGCCCTTGTAGAAAGTCTCTCTCCAGCTTTCTTTTAGGCCCCCTTTAAGTACCGAAAGGCAGCAATAAGGTATCCCTGGAGCCTTCTCTTTTCCAGGCTGAACAACCCCAACTCTCTTAGCCTGTCCTCATAGGAGAGGTGCTCCAGCCCTTGGATCATCCTCGTGGCTCTCCTCTGGACACACTCCAGCAGGTCCATGTCCTTCTGGTGCTGAAGGTTCCAGAGCTGGACACAGTACTCCAGGTGGGGTCTCACCAGAGCAGAGTAGAGGGGGAGAGTAGTCCTTAGCACAGGCTTTGGTTTTGACCAGTTCACAAATTTAGGTTTGCTTGAAGTAAAACATAAGCAGATAAATGGTTGAGGTGAAATGCTTCTGAAGTGTGAACTGTTAGCCCTTGCAGAGAAGATGCGCAGCTCATACCCTTGTAAACCCATTGGAATTTTACCCTGAAAGTCTAATTATATTAATTTCTCATCAGCTGCTTGAGTAGCTTAGTAGTGGCTACAGCATGAGCATAGCAGAAGAAGTGCATTCTGCAAACCTGTGGAAGTTACTTCCACTGCAATCAATGGGACTATTTGTGTGAGTAATTATTTGCCCTATTAGGTCTTTGGAGTCACAGCAGAGACCCAAAATCCATCATTTTGTCAAAGAGAGGGGGAGGACTAGATGCACTGGTTGCCTCTGACAGCTCTGTTCTCAGTGGCAGCCTTTAATCTCATTTCTGATCATAAGGGGAAATAGGGTAGAAGATTAAATGAAGAAATGGAACTGCTTTTGGTGTGACAACTTTGTACGGAGCTTGCCAGTGGCTGGCTGCCGTTGGAAGGACTTAAATGCATGCAATCAGGGTGGCAACAGATGTAAAATGTTTTATCAGCCCAGGCAATATTGAGTTGTTCCGCTCTGGAGGCAGCATAGCTTCCCGTTTCTGAGTTATCTTACCTGATAAGGTTATACATGGATAGTTAGCAGCTATAACCTGCCTCAGCTGGAGCAGGGATATTTCAGGTCCCTTGTGGAGATTTTAAATAACTTCTTAGTGAACATTTTGCTTCATCAGTAACAGCTGGCTAGAGAGTTTCAGTGGTATATTTTCAATCACACCTTCTGAATTTGAGGTTTTATGGAAGTTGTGAATGCTTTCTTCCTGGGGGTCCTGACCTATTTCAGCTGTTTTGAGCTTTTTTAAAAAATTTACATGGTTAGAGCAATATACTGAGTGGAGCAGGAGTACAGATCAGTGCTGTGTGAATTCACTTTCATGTTGGCCACCTGGCAACATATTGCCTCTCTCTTCCAGCCCTGCATTTACACAGCAAACTGGCATCTGTCAGAAAGGGGGGTTAGGAGGGTGATGCAAACTCAACATAGTCTAGCGCCAAAGAAGTGGTTGAGAAAAGAGGCTGCTAATTTATGTGGCTTGAAAGGTTTTTGATCAGTGTTTCAGCCTCACAGTTGAAATAGAAGCTGAGGGGTCGTTACTTCAAACAGATGAGGTCCTACACCTGTTCAAGAGTACAGAAGGAAAAAAACCAAACCCTTTGTATCTGTGCTTGCTTACTGGGATTTAAGGGGATCTCCCTGTGGAAGAGGAGGGAGAGGTTGGTGCGTGCCCACATATTGCTCTGATACAGAGCTGGGAGCTGGCTGAGTACACACCCAGACATTGAAAGAGATTTTGGTTTCTGTAGCCTAAAGAGAACAAAAAGCAGCTTTCCCTCCTTTTCCCACCTTGTGCTGCATGCAGTCTGCTAAGACTGCATACTCTGGTGCGGCATACCTAATTAATACAGCTGATTTAGTATAGCAATGGGGTGCAAGAGGAGTAATTTTCTACACATTCTGGAGTTGAATGATACTGGGACAAAGGAGGAAAGCCCAAGACTGAAATTAAACATTTTTCTTCCTGTGTTAAAGTGTTAATGTTACCAATGTCATCAAGTTAGCTGTTTGTTTCCCAACTGGTTTATATTATAGAGCATTGGCTCTGAAGTAAAAGAGTCATTGCATCAGATTTATATATACGCATTGATCATTTGCACTCAGCATCATAGCATATTAATAATGCCAAGTGATTAAAACCTGATGTTTATATTGCAATATGCATTTTTCTAGTGATAAAAATGTCCAAGTTTTAAAACAGTCATAATTTCAATATTAAATACAGACTTTGTGAGCAGTACCTCAAATTGGCACAAGGTGGCAGGATGATGACGGTCTAAAGCAGATATCTTTAAGCGCGTTTTGGTAGTCATAGTAACTGGTTTGAAATGTAGTCTTTAGAGTATGTTTTGCAGAGGAAAATATTTTTCATTTTGCATGTTGGTGTCCAAATTATATTGCCTTTTACTGTTATTTTTTTAGTTGGCATTAAAGTCAGCTACATGATACAGAACTGACTTTCCAAAGTTTGACTGGAAAAAAAAAAAAGTTAAGAATATGGTCCATGGAGTTCTTGCTGCAAGCCTTTCAAACCATTCAGTGCAAATCAGTGAATGTTTGGGTTTTGTTGTGGTTGTTTTTTCTTGGGGTTTTTTTTGTTTTTTTTTTTTTTTTCTCCAGGTCTTTCTTTTCAGGAAACCTTATCCTTATATTACAGCAGACTTTTGCTTCTTCCCAGGAAACCAGTGAGCCTGAGTTCCTCATCACTGAAGAGCACTTAGGTGAGATGGGGAGAAGTGCTTTGCATTTCCTCCTGCTGAAAAAAACTGTCTTATGCACCCAAAAAGTCTTCGAGCTAAATGTCAGTCAAAAGGCACAGTTTTATGTCAGTTACACCCTCACTGAAAGAGGCGTAGATTTCTTACAGTGAACCTGAAAACAATTAATAAAACTTAAAGTGAATTTGATAATTTTGAAATAACCATGCTGAATTTAATACACAAAGTCTTTGGTGCTTCTGAGTATTCAGATAATGGCCAGTTACTTTCAGAAATTAGTTCTGAAAACAGCCCAAGAAGTTGGTGCAAACCTTTATATTCTGATTTTTGGTTTTCCTCCAACATCCTCAAACATCTATTTGGCAGAAAAATGATCCAGATACTCTATTATCACAGCACAGAGTCAAGAAAGAACACCACTTACTCATGCCTTGGGCCAAAAAACAGGGGCAGGTTCTTCAGTGAAACCCAGGTGCCTCTGCATTTATCCATGTAGATAATGTTTCAGGACTGAGATCTCACTCTGCAGAAGCTGAAGTTATTGAGGGGGGATTCTTTTCAGTGACAAGGGATAAATTCACCAATGTGGGGAAAAAAAGTTTTAGATAAACTTAAACACATTTGACTGTGGAAAATTAAGATACTTAACAATGTTGGAACATCTTGTGATCTCAGATTGCTGCACACCCCACATTTCTAATGTTTTCACTCGAAATGACTGGAAATCACTTAAGAACTGCCCTTCATGGTCTGGCATTGCTGATTCTGCTCTCAGAAGCCTGAAAATATATACATATCTCAGTATTTTCAGGATGCTTTAGTTTGAGATGCATGCAGTTTGAGAGGAAAAAAAGGAATTTCTTGCTTATATCCTCCCCTCCACCTCCCTTTGACCAATTGCACTGGCCTTCGCCATGTAGGACTGTTATGCCAAATATGCACAGAGACAGATTTTCCTTTCCCACATTGTCATGTTGACACTATTTTTAACAAACCCATGCATTATCTGAAGATTATTTTTGAGATTTTGGGTCTAGCTCTAACAAAAGAAGGAAAGCAAACCAAAAAAACCCTAGCCAGTGTGTTCAGAATGGCTGCAGGGGAATGATGCATCTTGCTTTTTAATGGAAATCTGCAGCTCAGTGTATCCAAAACAAGCTATAATAGCTTTACAGTAAAGTTGTTTTGAGGTTTTGTTTTGAAGTTTACTACTCCCAGTTTTCATTTATTCAATCATACATATGCATAAAACATTTTTTATTATTCAGATAGTAATTGCATGAACACCAGGGCTTTATCTCAAATGCTCATGAAGAAGGTTGTTGTTATGTTGGGTCAACTGGAAGTTATTTTCCTTTACTGTAGGGCTTTCATTTAATTAAATTCAAAGAATCTGTTTGACTGCTAATGCCTGTTATACTCCAGATAAGAAAAAAAAAAGAACAACAAAACCACACAACATTTTTTATCAGTCTGTGAGGAGAGACACTGCTAATGCACCTCCTGAGCTGTAGCCACAATACATATTGAAACTTAGGAAGCATGGCCTGTCCAGAGTTTGACTTAATATTTCAGTGGGGCATACCTATCTGTGGTGAGTACAGAATGGCTCTTCTGACACATTTATTATACAAAATGAACCATGTTTCTGAACTTTTAATGCAATGGAAATTTGCCTGGAATATTATACTCTGCATGTGATTTAATTAATATAGAAAAAAAAAGAAGTGAGCCGCAGTTCCAATAGAAGGGGCCTTTCCCTAAGTTGTCATTCCAGAAAATTAATTGGTCTTATGAGAGTCAGTAAGAAATTAAGAAAATTTTGTTCTTTTTTCACTTGAGTTCCACTTTCTGACTGCAGCTTTGGTCCTGTTAACGGAAGGAGAAACCCTAGTGGCCACTTTTGGATTTCTTTTGTACCAGCATAGGAATTCAGGTGGAAAACTAAGTGAAAATCAGGTAACAGTTGACCCAGGAATTTGAAATTTGTATCAGCTAGGAATCCCTAAATGTCTGACAGTTGTGTATAAATCACAGCTGATAAATGGGGACAACTCAGCTTAATAACAGTGAAGATTCTTTCATTCCATACTGTTGCTGCTATATCTACTAATGGTCCACATTTTCTCACATGCATCTTCTATAAATCCTTTTGTGAGACTCCCCAAAAGGGGCTAAGCAATACTTTTTAAGACAGAACGGCTACCCAGTTTAAGAAAGGAAGTAGTAGAAACCACATTCTTTAAGGTATTTAATAGTGTCCACTGTACCACTAGTAGATATCTTTAATTGGTAGGGTAAGCCAAATTCTTGAAAAACACTGAAACCAAGCAACTGCGATTGAAACTGATTTGCCATCTTTTCCTTCAAGGGTGTTGATCTGGGATTTTGAAGAAGAATCACCTTTTGTGCTAAATGGAAGGAATATGGACAGTATTTACTGATCTCAGAAATTCAATAATTAAAGAACCATGGAATGGTTTGGTTTGGAAGGGACTTTTAAAGATCTTCTACTTCAACCCTCCTGCCATGGGCAAGGACACCTTCCGCTAGACCAGGCTGCTCAAAGCCCCATCCAGCCTGGCCTTGAATACTTCCACTGGTGGGGTATCCACAACTTCTCTGGGCAACCTGTGCCAGTGTTTCACCACCCTCATTGTAAAAAATTTCTTCCTTATCTCCAACCTAAACCTACCCTCTTTCAGTTTAAAAATGTTGCCCCTTGTCCTGTCACTCCAGGCCTTGGTAAAAAGTCTTTCTCTGTCTTTCTTATAAGCCCCCTTTAAGTACTGAAAGGCCGCAATAAGGTATCCCCAGAGCCTTCTCTTCTCCAGGCTGAACAACCCCAACTCTCTCAGCCTGTCCTCATAGGAGAGGTGTTCCATCCCTCTGATAATTTTTGAGGCTCTTCTCTGGACCTGCTCCAACAGCTCCATGTTCTTCTTATGTTGGGGGCCTCCAAGCTGGACGCAGTACTCCAGATGGGGTGTCACCACAGTGGACTCTGGTTGCTGCTCTCAAAGATAATTCTATAATTTTTCTCAAGTTTCTTGGCATTCAGATTTTGGGTTGCTTTAGACATTCAGCAAAAATACATTAATATTTATCATTTAAACTAATTTTTATGCATCTTTAAATCTTTTACAAAGTGAATTGATAACACAAAAGGCACACAGGATCAGGGAGTGAATTTGTACAGATTTTTATAGACATGAGGACTTGAAAAGACTTGAGTTCTGTCTTTGTTTCAAAGAGAGAATTTGAGACATGGGGTAGGTGGAAGAAAAGGGATTGATGGGTGTAGATAAGAGTAAAGGAGAAATGAGCTTGAAAGCCTAAGGAGGAGAGAAAATTTGAAGAGCAAAAATATGATACAATCCAATTGAGCAGAAATAGAGAACAAAAAATCATCAAGAGACTTCCCTTAAAAGAGATGGTAGAATGGAGATATATTTTATAGGCTGCTATATTGGATTAAAGGAGGCCTAAAATGAAAAGCTATGTGCAACAAAGGCATAAGACAGATAGGTTTCTCCTCTTTTTTTTATGGCTGAGGGCTTCCAGCCCTTTTTACATTTGGATGATTGCAAAGTACGAAATCTCAGAGGGTCACAGTCATCTTTGGCTTCTGTTTGTGAGAGGTACAGAGCAGACCCCAATGCATTTTGCTCCAGTTATAATAAAACACCTTTCCCTCAGGAAAAGTAGGCGGAAAGCTAGACAGACTCCTTTTATCCAAGTACATGGTAGAAATACAAGAGCCAGAGTGTAGACCATTATCTATCCAGTGGGCCAAATGCACCCTGAAGTCACTGAAGTAAGTAGAGTTACACTAAAGATTTTAGCCAATATAAAATTTGATGCAATCTTGATGCTTTTCTCTGTTATTTTGTGCTTGACTCTGGCAAACTTCAGCTTTTCTCTCTCCACTTTTCTATAACATCACTAGGCCTGATCTTTTAAAATCTTAAAATACCAAATGCCTTACATCTAATTGATGCTCCAGGCATAGGTGTAGCATGGCTCTTTAGCAAGCCAAGCCTGCTGGGCAACATGATCCGACTGATTTGCCTTCAGATAGTCAGGTCCTCACAGGGTGGCTGTTGCCTGATGTGGGCAGCAATGTGCTGGGGCTGCTGCTGAGAAGACATCACAAGGAGAGCCTGAGCTGTGGGCAAGACAAGGAATAAGGTCTGGAAACTATTCCAAATCAGTTCTGCCAATAACACGAGATTTTAAATTGTTTCCCTAACAAGAGTTTCCCTGCATCAGGAGCCAGTTTCATGCAGGGGCTGATGGATCCAGCACTCAGAAGTTCATGTTTAAGAGCTCCACTGGGGGAGAGCAGTGTGGCTAGCAAAATATAAAGAGCTTTTGCTTTTTAAGTTCTTCCTAAGAAAAGTGAAGGTCCCTTTGTGTCGAAGGAAGCCTAGAATCTGGGCCAATATTGTTGCAACCTTCCTGAGTTTACCTTTAAAATCTTTGTCCTGCACTTCATCCTCTCAGTTTAATTATTGTAACTGTCTCTACCCTGGTTTCTAGCTTTGCACGTTCATCTCTCCAGCAATCTGCCCACGTGCTGTGTTGTCCACAGTGAGTGCTTCTTTGGATAATCAGTTGAAGCTTAATTAAGCTGTATTTCACCTCCATCTCGCTTCTGCTCTTCCATCTCTTCCCTGGCACCTCAGTCACTGTATTTTTGCATGTTTTAGGGATGCTTAATGCTTTTTTCAGCACCTCTGTCCTCATTTTGTTTCATGACCTCTTTTGTGTTGCTCTGTACTCCAGGAGTGCTGAGATGAAAAGTCTGGGACAGAGCATCTCTCCACTCTCTTCCTGGGAGATCACTTATCCCAGGAAACCTGTTTTATTGCTCTCACCTATCTTTGTTCCGTTGTTTTAGATTAAGCACTTATCCAAGAGCATGAATTGCAATTAACATGAATTGCAAGATATGACAGTTTCTGCCCTGTTTTTCTCTCATTTACATAAGTGCTAAGCTGTAAGCATATTTTGTCTTCCAAACATTTCCTAAGCTTAAAGGTAGGTGTTTTTGCAAGCCTTCGATGAGTAATGACACCAGACTTCTGGAGAAAGATGTCAGTGCATGAATAAAATTTACATTTCTTTAATATCCTTACTTCATGGCCATTCACTATGTTCTACTGTAGCTCAGATCTGGCCTGGTAAGGGGTTTGGAAAAGGTGTGGGTAGTTAAAGAAGAACATATGGAGCATGCTGGTTCACAAAGTTGAAGTCCTGGTGCAATTGTGATTTTTCTTCCTGCTTGCGTTACACAGGCCAATTTTTAAGAAATGTAAATACGTCAGGACACATAGCTTGTCTGAGTTGGGAATCGTGCCTCTGTCTGAGCATGACATCGTTTACTATGCTGTGCATTACCACAGCCCCTAGAAAACACTCTTCAAGGAGTTTAAATCCAGTATTTCAAATTCATTTTCAAACAGACATTTTCAAATTCTAAGGCTGGGTCAGTATTTTCCTTTCTGTCTTTACGTGGTACAAATTTTACCTTATCCTTTCCTCTACTTAATAAAGCACACATTGCACTTCAAAATCTCTCATTTGTTCCTGCAGAGCTGAGATGGTGATGCTGTTTGTGCCACCCCTGGTCCCAAAAGTCATTACTGATGTAAGGAATGTGCTCAGCCCTGGCCTATGTGATGCTCCCATTTCATCTGGAGGCATCCTTCTCTCCAAGCCATATAAACCCAGTGCTCTAATGCTACACTCTCTTCAGCCTTTAGCCGACAGCCTAACACTTATGAGAGAAATGCGTTTTGTATGTCGTCTGTGAAACTAGTTTGTGCAGCAATTAGTCTCTTTTCAGAAGAACAGTGCTATATAAATGTCATGAATGTTGTCATTACCCACGGGCAGAAAAGGATGACAACATGCATATATATTTTTTAGTGCTGGTGTAACTAAAGCATTCTGTAAGCCTATTTAAATATTATTTGTTTGGCATAATGGTTGCTATTTAGTTTTAAGCAAGAAGAAATGCAGATGGTTTATGCTTCTTTTAGTTCAATTTTAATTCAGTGCTATTAAACTAAGGAAATTTCATATTGGAGGGAATGAAATAACAGGATGATTTTAAAAAGAGCAATGGCATAGAATTATAAATGAAAATAATTCCGGTTACTTGGAGATAATACTTGCTTAAAGTAGCAAACAACAGTATACTGTATCTGCTTCTACCTTTTTCATCTGCTTCTACTTTTTTATCCTGAGATCCCAGCATCTTGAAAGCAAAATAGAAAAAGCTTATGAAAACTATGTGAAGTCCATTTCATTCTACAATAGGATTATTCATCACCACGTGTTTTCCCCATCTGGCAGTAAATGGCCAAAATGCTGAGACCACCACCGTCTCACTTGCAAATTGTTCCACAGTCTAACCAGTCATGCTATTGAGAAGATATGCCTGCAGTTCAATCCAAATTGTCTGCAATCATATTGCTTCCTTTCCCTTGTTATCCTGAGTAGTTCCTCCCCACCCATGTGTTTAACCTCTCTGAAATATTTGTGGATGGCAATCAGATCCCTCTGAGTCACTGCTTAGCTAAGCTGTATGCATTTTCAGTTTCGTTCGTTTCCCATGTAAATCTTTTCAGACATTTAACCATTTTTCTCCACTTTCCTGTGAAATCCTCAACCTTCACTGAAGTCATTAGAAGAATTACCACTGGCTGAGCACGGGAATGAACAGCAAACCTTACACAGATGGTGTCTTTAGTGGCCTGTGTGTGGCTGGAGCTATGTTAGGAAGCTAGTGTTTTAGCTACATAAAAAGGTAAAGTCCCAGCTCTGTTAAAAGTCAATGCTCACATTCTTACTATCTGTAGCATGGCCCAATTTAATCACCCAAGGTAGTGGAAACAGCGTACAGGACATAATGTGCCTTCAGGCTTCAGTGGTAGAGCAACCATTTTATTAGATTACTGGTCTGAATAAACTGTGTGTGACTAGACACACAGGGAAGATTTTCCGTTTTCAACTTATTTACCATTTTGATTTGGGACAACAGTTTGGAAATGTGAAATATTCCATGGGACGGAAAGTTTTTGGAATTTTTCCTTAGGACAACTTTTGCAAAACATCACTTTTGAAAAATCCTGTGATCAGGGAACTGAATCTTGGCCAGAGAAGGAACCCAGGAAGCCAGGCAGGTGGTCAGCACTTTCGACCTCTCCCTTCCCAGTGAAACTGCTGACCAAAAATCTCTCCATCCTGAGAGCTAAGGAGCTTGAAAGGCAAGGCAGGTCACACTGGCCTCCCTGCCTGCTTTCCATCAACAATTTTGACAGGTCCCCACAGTGTTGTTTTTAAATCAAATCAGTATTTACAGCCAGAAAGTGTCTGTCAGAATATATTTTTAACAAGCTGAACTTTAATTCTTCAGCTGCCTGCATGGTAGGCATGTCCTCTACAGGCAATTTTTCATTTCTCATTCCATTAAAATGTTTTCAGTATGGCATGCCAAAATAACCCTTTCTCCAAAAAAAACCCAAACCACCCACAAAATTGTAATATAGCAAATAAAAGCATAAAATCACTTATTACTTTTGGCTCCAAAACTAATTTTAAAGGAAGAGAGATTAGTGCTTAAATGCCTAAGCAAATTGGGGAGCTTATAGGGCAGTGCAACCTACTCAGATTTAAAAAAATAAGAATGAAATAGATAACCTAAGTGGTTTGCTATCTAGGATTATTATCTGACAAGTGATTAAAGCTGTATAAGGCAAATATGAAAATTTGAAATGACAACACTGCCAGGACTGTGTGTCAGGTAAAGTAATAGCGGGAAATGGCTGTAGTCCACCTTAAGACCACCCAGCCCCAACATGCTTGCAAGGTAGAAGCACCAGATAAAGCACTTGGAGAAGACATTAGTACAAATGTCTATTTAATTGGCCTACATTCCACAGCAGTCCTAGCTCTCATAGAAAGAGCTAACGCCTTACATACTCTGTTTTGGTTTTGTTAAGGAACTGCAGTCAAGTTCTTGTTCCTAGCTTTGCTCAGAATTTCTCACAGATTTGGGATGAGAGTCCTGCCCATGACCGACTGGGAGTAAGGGTAG
>NW_009650064.1:8344460-8350603 GCF_000708025.1 Charadrius vociferus
TTGCTTACAATATTCTGACTCCCACCCACCCCCATCATCCCAATTTCAAAACCTCTTAATTAGGGAGGAAGAGACTTTGGGGTGTACTCAAGGAAGAGGACATTTGCTATTGTACCAAAGGACAAGACTGGAGGATGTAGCCATGAAAAGGTCTGCATCGGGAGGTGTGGAGTCATTTCAGCTAAAGCAGTGGGGGGAAAGCAATGGGAGAAGAGTTAAATGGAAAGGGAGGACCAGAGGCAGTCCAAGGCTATGGGCATCCTGGAGCCCCCATAGAGGCTGCAGCCTAAGAAACTCTCCTGCAGAGCTTTTTCCAGACCATCTTGTGTTGTTATTCTCTTTGAGAGGATGAATTTGGATGTTTTATAATGCTTCAGTGAAGTGGTGTCCATCTTGGCAAACCAATGAAAACTGATATTGACGGAACTGTCAGAACCACCACTAAATTATCTGCCCTAAAGTCTTCAAAGAACTCCTAAGGAGCACGGAGTTCGAGGTGGAAGAAGAGTTATGTCTTGCCTTTGTTTGTGGGTGGGAACAGAAAAGAGGAGTGCTCTGTCCATCAGGTAACCACAGTACTTAACAAATGCAAAGTCATCGACACAGAAATATATGTTTATATTGTATTCGCTTTCAAAGAAATGTTTTCTGGATTGGCAGAACTGTCTATGCGTGTGAACTACCACTCAGCAATGGTCTTCAATGCTGCAGCGATCACCTGCCTGAAAAGGTCTGTGGAGCAGTTATTGTGCAAAAAAATTAGGAAACAGAAGTCCTGCCTTTCACAGTTGCTTTGGTAGGTATCTGTAGGGACAGTCTTACTCTGTTACTCAGCTTTTACTTCCTTCTCTTTCCCCCTTTATCAGGGCAAATGGCAATCTGGTGATTGAGAACAGCAACTTAATTTGGCCCTCCTGGTAAAGTGGTAGGTCCCGCCAGAGCATGTGTATTGTAGAATCACTGTGTCCTGGTAGAAACTTAGGTTAGCGTTGGCCTCAGGCCATCCAGAGTTAGGTATGAGCTGACTGGCCTTAGGCATATCGGGTAGTCAGCCTGACACTTTCATTATTCCAGCTGCAAGTCTGCAGACCGTATATCTATCTTCAAGTTCTTAAAGTACTGTTTTATACTTATACTTTGACTTAAAGTATAAAAAGAATCTGGAGAGGAAAAAGAGAGAGACAAAAAACATACAAGGTACAAAATAAATGCACAATTCCTAAAATCTGGCGGGTTTAAGAAAGGGAAATAGAAGCCACATTGCTGTTTATTTTACTTTATTTTCCTCCCTGCATGTGATTTTTTCTTTATTTTTCTTTCTATGCTGTAAGTGGATAGCACCGATCTAATTCCTACCCAAAGATTTGTTTAGGTATTTTTCATCTTGTTTGCTTACATAGTGGCTACAGTACAGGGATCCAGCTGTGAATAGACTTCAGTATGATACTCTAATTCAAATAATGTCTAATTAGAATATCAGTGAACGTTTTACCCTCAGATTGTCAACGGCCTTTCCTAAGAATGGATACTTACTGCTCACAAACTATGTATATCTTTAAGCTATTGAATCCTACTGCTATGAAATCACCTAACTGCTAGTGTATACACATCTCCCTAAGTCAGTTGAAATAGGATTCAGATTAACATTTATGTGAGTAGTCATTAAAAATACGTTAAGGAAACCCTAATTTCAGAAACTTATTTTTGAAGTTTCCTGCTTTTTTATCTTTTCTGAATAGACTTGAAGTGCTTGAGTGCCTAATGCACATAGGGCAAATTTGAAATTAATTGTAATCTGTACATGTTTTAGAGAGAACTGATATAAAACGGCATGGATTTGTTTGTCTCCATTTGCAAAACCAGCTTGCTTTCCCTGATAATTTAAGAATTTCATGGTTACTGAAGTCCTTGAATAGTCTGAGCAAGCTTTTCTCTTTTCTACATGTTCATAAAGATATTCAAGAAATCTCAGCAACTATGTGCGCAGACAGGTGAGGGAAGCTGGCATTTAAACTACTGAAAATTACATAACAGCTACTAACATGAAAAAATATTATAAATATGATGAATGAAGAGCTGTGAATTAACATTTGGAAATTCAACAAGCTGGGTTTGCTATGTGAGAGTATGAAAGGTAAAGGGAGATATTTTTAAAAGCTTTTATTGTACGCCAGCAGAAAGAAATTATTTTGAGAATGCTTTAATATCACAGTCGCAGTAATTAGCCTTTAGGTATGTAGAAGGGACTGTGGCATTTTTTTCATTGGGAAAGTTTTCAGGGCTTCCTTTTTGCTGCCTCTAGACACGTGCCCTGAAGATAAGAGAAGGGAAGATCATGGCTCACTTGAATTATCTTAGGAACCACTCTGGTTCTCAAAGTCCTTTAGTGAAAAAGCTCAAAGCGAGGCTGCGATGTGCCACGTAAGTGTAAGTTTTGCAGTGAGGTAATCGTGGGTAGCTGTAATAGAAAAACACGTATATTGAAAGGGCAGAGACAAAAACTACTCCTGAAGGTAGAAGTTATGGAGGCTTATAAAAATACAAACTACCATAAAATAAAATAAAAGAATAAAATTACAAAAAAAAAAAAAGCCTAAATGAGTGAATTTATATCTACTAAACCCATGCTGATTGTGATAGCTTCAAGCTTTGTCCTAGAAGACCTGGTCATTGGCAGAAGTATTTTGGTGAAGCAGAAGAAGTTTGCTGCCTGAGGGATCACTTGTTGCAGGGCTAAAGCTAAGAGATGCTCATCCTGTGGTCGCTTGCTTAAATTCCAAGTGATACTTATGCCAGCGCATGGTTGTCTAGGGACTTGAAGCAGCCTGAGCTCTGTGGTACAAAGTATGTCACTACAGCTGAAGTGAAGCAGAGTGAGCAGGAAGATGTCCAATGCTATGACAGATTTAAATAGTGCTTGGAGAAGCATACAGTCTTTGCTTATTTTCTGTAAATGGAGTAGAAGAAAAAAGCTTGAGTCTCTATGGGTCCACAGTAGCAATGGGACTGACAGTGGACTGACAGACAAACCCCCTGACTCTGGGACACCTCTTCCATCTAAAGGCCCTGAAATGATTTTGCTAGTTGGAATTCACAGACCTTCTTGACTTTTCTTGAGAACAGTGAACGTTGGTCAGGGTTATCTCCTCACTGGTACATTGCTGTAACAAAAGTCATTATGTCCTTTTCCTTAACCTACTTGGTAAAGTAGCCTTTTTTAGCAGAAGTAATTCCTCATTCTTGGGCTGACCATATCTGAGGATTTCTTATTTCTTATGTAGTGAAATAAGTTGGAATACAAAAGATGGACAAACTGTCTGGTATACATCTTGTGCAATTTCATTGACTAAGCTGTGTTCAGTATCTCTTACATGAGATACAAAAGCATTCGTCTCTGAAAGTCACAAGCATTATGGTCCACATAGACATTCTCTCTTCTCCACTCCACTGCAACGATAACAAAGATTAAACGATGCTGAGGGAGACCTCCAGGTCAACAGACAAACAAGCTCTAAATTTTAGTATGAAATGGCAAAAAGAAAAAATACTCTGTATCTCTAAACAATGAAAATGTAAAAGTGGAATGACTTAGTCAGAAACAGCATGGTCTATCCACAAGCTGGGGTCTGAGAAATAATTAGCGGACTGGAAGAAATGGCCGTGCTTTGCCAAAAAGCTCGATGATGGTACTGCAAGGCCATTTTTTGAATAACATTGTCCTTTAAATTGATCAGGATAGTTTTCTGTCTGTAGATGAATTCTACATTCATTAATATCTGCAAGTCTTTTTTTCTGGATTGTTGAGCCCATCTTTGCTGCAAGTGATCTCAAGAGCTGCACTGTGAAAGGATACAGTAATGTTATGTTGAAATGCACACTGTGCAAGTCCTGTGAAAATTTGGGGATCTTGCTGGGAAGTCTTATGGTTTCTGACTGAATTTATAAACTTGGTGTACACAGCTTCAATTAGGGCAATGGGTTTTCTTGTTCCCTCCACTAGTTCCCCCAAGGCTTTTAAACCCTCAGGATATGAGAGGAAAGCCAAAAGGCAGGGCAGAGGCAACTGCAGGATAGCCAGAGGTATTATGTTGCCCTCTTTCAACCTGTGCTCAACCATGGCTTATTGCCACCCTTCAGAGAAGAGAGACCATACAAATTAGGCTTCCTACCGGCCTTCAGTGCCTCCTGTAACGTGGTCTGCAATGATGTATCCCAAGAACTTTTCTGTGACTGATGTTTGTCCTACGAGCTTAGGTAGGGAGAAACATGCGGTGAATAGGGAATGCAGCAGGATAGGTGAGGCTAGGATGAGGTGGGAATACAATCCAGTCTATCTTCCCTGGCCTAACCTGCAAGAGAAAAACTCCAGGAAAATAAAACTAGTAATGCATTTCCACATTTTGTGAAATAGATGAAGCTTTAGGCCTTCTGGATTTGAAGGGGGAAAGCTGCTACAAGAACAGATAGAAGCTTGTCTTCGTTTGTGGTCCTAGAGAGAACTAAGGAATGAGCAAGTATGCATATTCACTCCTTGGTATATAAGATGACTACTTGAGAGCAAATAGGATGCTGGTTTCTAAAATCTACCAGGTGCCTTGCATTGGGCCAGTTTTGCAACATCCTTCTTATCACTTGTGAAAGCAGGCCTTTGTATAATTCAGTGAAGGATGTGGTCAAACCATCACCTGAGTCTTCTTTTAGTCAGACCTTCCTGACAAATAGGTCAAATAGGTCAAATAATGAAAACCTTTCCCACCCAGAACTAAGTTAGGTCAAATAATGAAAACCTTTCCCACAGCAAAGGAGAGCAGAAGCAAAAGGAGACATGCAGGTAAAGTTCTTACTGTCTGCTGAACAGCAGTGTGACTGAAATCTCTGATCTATGCTGGTACACCAGCTTCAAAAAAATTGTGAACTCTGGATACTGCAGCTAGAAAAATAGGTAGCTAGGTTAAACTTGTAAACAGTGAGTAGGATTCCTCAGAATCCCAGGAAGACTGAAGACTAGAAGAACTGAAGAGGTTGAAGGGTTTTTGGCATGGGGTAAAGGTAGAGTGAGGGTGAACTGGGTGAGTGAGGCAATACCAGAGGCAAAATTTCCCTGGTCTTTGAGGGGTTTTGTGTGCATGTGACACCTACCCGAGTGTAAAAGTGAAGCCTGAAGGAGTCACGTCCAGATGCCAGTCCATCAGGCTGGTGAGTGTCCAAGAGGGTACACTTCTCAAGGATGGTGATACAAGAAGTTTAAGAGAAAAGGAGGCCAGAACATAAATTCTTGTTGTGCTTTAAAGGTTAGTAATATTAGGTGTTATCCGTTGGTGGTTCACTTAATCTCAGTGGAGAAGATATAGGTTATTATTCAAGATTAAAATCATCTTCCATCAAGGTAGGGGGGATGTGCTAGATGTGGGTTTTGTCATATCAGGGACTCAGTCAATTCTGCGAAAAAGAGTTCACATGAAATACCCTCTCAGTTCAGCTATTATCTTTGGTTGTAGCAATGACTCATTTGCTCTAAACTGAAACCCAACATCAAGTGTAGCTATTCTCTTTCAAACTAAAAGCAGACTGCTGGCAGGATCACTGCAGCTGCTTGCTTCCATTAAAGGCAAAAAATGTCATAAATGGCTGCAAGTGTGCCATCTTCCTGTGCTGTCAGTGCCTAATTTGACATATGTCATTTAAAACATTTCTGAAGTAGGCTGATTGTCTCGTACTGCTAGCTTATAGTTCCTGCAATCTATTCCCAATACCCTTCTTCAGATCCATAGGGTTGTCTGCGATGTGATTTAGAAATGTGACTTTCCTTGTCTGTGCTAGGCAAAGAGCCCTTTGCAAATTCATGTTGGTGAGTTCATCTTAGAACACAACCTCCTGTCCTAGTTTAGCAATGGCCTTTCATCAGGGGAGGAGCAGCAGAAGGGAAATAGAGCTATAACTACTGCTCTGATCTGGCCAGTGAGATGCGTAGCAGCAGCACCCTGCACCCTACTTGTGGAAGATGTGGCATACCTCCTTCAGATACTCTTCAGAAAAGGACCTATATCACAGTAACGACCCAAAAGTTTAAACTTTATCTGTGATACAGGTCTTCTTCTAAGAAGACTCTGAAAGTAGTAGTCCTTGTTGGGGGACAGCAGGAA
>NW_009650064.1:8350626-8353555 GCF_000708025.1 Charadrius vociferus
GCAGGAATATTTGGAGGATGTGTATTTGCATTTTTCTTCGCTCCCTTTCTAGCAAAAAGCAACATTTGCTCAGCATTGAAATTTTAGAGAAGCAACCTAGCAAAAGAGAGTTCATGTTCTCATTGTCTCTGAAGCCATTTACTTTCTATTTCTTGCTAGTTCTTAAATATCAGGTGCACACAACAAGCATACCTCTCTTTTTTGGAAGAATTGAGAATCGACAAACATAATCACCTCCCAGAAATGAAGTGAAACGAAAGCGTTTCACCAATTTCCCCAAAAGCTCAGTCATCCATTGCAGCAGTGGAAGCAACCACAGAAGAATGAATGTAGTCCCACAGAACAACAGAGAAAGAATTCAGTTCTGTTTACTTCAGGAATGTTCAATAATATTTCAACATCTTCTTGTGAGATATGAGATCACAGGAGAGTTTCTAAAGAGCGGTATGGCAATGAATGTGCTCTCTGAGGGAAATAGTCTTTTGAATTAGTTACAATGGGTGTTAGCATAACTCTGCATAAAATGGGTGACTATTTAAGAAGTGAACTGGAAAGCAGATCTATATTAATAAGAGTTGATCCTTTCACTGTTCTTGAAAACCATATTGGTAACTAGGAAGCTATATAAAATATTGAGGAATCCTGCCAAAACCATGATAAATAATTCCTTTTCACCCATTGTTCTTGTTGGAGAAGCCATGAGAGAATAGATAAACCGCCATCAAGTGATCATTAGCTATGCAGAATGAAAGGAATTGCTGGCTGATGCATTTACAGAAACACCTTTAAATATCAGCGTGCTAAATCTAAACAGTTACAAGCACCCAGTATCTTGTGAAAAGAAACTGGTGTATGCTGAGATCATAATGGGGAAAGAACTCAGCAAAAAAACAGTCTGTAAGAGAAGCTACACTACAGGCTCAGTGAGGAGCTGAGATTTATTCAGAGGAACTGACCCAAGGTATTCTGCAGAGCTATAGAAACAGACAGCTGTAAATCTAGATCACCAAAGAAAATATGTATCTGTGGGGGGTGCTTAGAAACTGTGATTGTACTCTTTTATGGATAAAGGTCACCACTAAAGTTATGGGAAGAGAGATAATTTTGAAAGACATTTCCTCTAAAGTGTGGGAACATAATTTGGGGCCTCCCTTAATTTTTACCATACACTGGGTACCAAGAATAGAAATTTAACCTGACATGTTTTGAAAGTGATCCTATTTATAGGTTAGTAATTTAAAGACTTTAAAAACTAAGTCCCAAATGCTCAAATGTATGGAGCTAGATACCTAAATACCCTTGAGGATGTTGATTCTATTGTTCAGCTAAGTTATGTGCATGCTTATGTAAGGTTAGCTAAAATGCATACATGAGACATACATGCTCTTTATATTATTTTTAATGGAAAGAACGGTTTATTCCATAACAAAGTCCTTCAGAGTGCTTGTTTCAAGATTAATTTCGTCTTTCAGCTTCAGTCTGTGAGGCTGTGGAAGATAAAAGGGATGGTGATACCAGTATTTCTTAAGTAAGAATTGTAATTTCATTCTCCTGTTGTTGTGTGACTGTTTTTTTTTTTAATCTACTTATCAAATAAAAAAGCAGATCACTCTGGGCAAGACTCAAGCTTCAAAGAGGACAGCCTCCTAGAGAAAATATCAGAAAGCTATGATCTTTAGAAACTGGAGGATTATTAGGGATGTGAATTTCCACTGAAGGCTACCCGTGGCCATGTGAGCGGGAAAGCAATATACATAGCTCACAGGAACACTTGTGGTGTTCTTAGTTTTGCCTTATTGAGCCCATACAAGACAGACTCTCTGTTTACAGACAGAACTGGGGTTTCCATGTTGCTGCAGTTCCAGCCTCCAATGTTAATGTGTTTTAACATATTTTTGAGGTCTAAAGCTTTGCCAGAATATGTGTGGGGAAATGAGATGGGGTATTTGTGAATGACAGCAAAGGAGCACAGTGATCCAAAATTATTCTGACGCTATCACACTGAAATAATCTTTTGTGTACTTTGAGAATAAAAAAGTAATCCCTACCGAAGGACAGAACCTTTCATGCAAAGCAAAGACAGTTCTGCATACAAACTACAACAAATACATTGGGGACTTTACATTCATCCTAAATTCTAAGAAAATGCCAATAATGCAGCTAGGTCTAGAGGACAGTGGGAGGAATAAGGTTTTCTTTAATGATTAAAGCTGAAGTAGTCAACATCTTGGCTCCAGTCTAAATCCTTCCATTCCCAGGCAAAATATTATATTTTTCTATCAGCAAATACTTAGTCTTCGACCTTCGCATTAGCTAATCCCCCACCTTCTGTCCTAACACACACAAGCTGTCCCTTGCACCTGTGGTGTTTCCTTGCAGCAGTCCTTTTTATTCTGTTAAGTAGGGGGAAAATATATTTGAGAAAGTCTGACAAGGTTTTGGGAAAATATATTTGAAAAGGTATAAGACATTCAAAATTATAAATGTAAATCATACGGATGCTTGTGTGTGCATTTATGGAAGTGTGATAGTGGTGAAATCAGTACTGAAAGCTCTTTTGACTCTTATTTTTCCTACTGACAGTTATTCAGATATCTGTCATATTTGGAAAGCACAAAGAGATGGCAAGCAGTTTTGTTTCAATATTTCCTTTCGCTGAACTGGGTATTGGTTCTGAGATAAAAGATGACAAGTTAGAGCGAGATAAAAGAAGTGGCCCCAAGCAACCAAGGTGGTTTAAGGAAGTCAGTCCATTACTGATTATTCAGAGCCGCTGTTACTACCCAAAATATTTCCTCTCAGCTGCTAGTTGGGGTGTTGTTAGTTGCTCACCCAGCAAAGCCCAAGGCAGCCCCCGTGCTGCTGCCACCCCCTCTGAGACAGGCAGCCAACATGGCTGTTGTGGCACCACTGCCGCTTCTCCTGCAGG